>NW_022103914.1:488923-517589 GCF_000313985.2 Echinops telfairi
TCAGATCAGGCACAATTTCCACACTGTGTCTCCAGTGTTGTCCCCTGTAGGGCTATGGGTCAGTGAGGGATGTCATGTCTCATAGTGGGGCCGGTCATATGGTCTTCTCTGTGGATTGGCTTCTCTGAGCAGGGATATCGTCCTCAAGGCATGGTGGGCCAGGATGTGCTCCACTCTCTCTTCCTCCCCCTTCATTTGCTCCCATGTACTCTGATCAGATATGCCCCTCTCCCTGAACTGTAGCTTCAGTGCTGTCCTCTGAAGTAAATTCTACTTGGGGGAGGGGTGGTGGTCCACGGAGTTGGGATTGGGACCAGCCCCTTAGACCTCTCTACTGGTTCCCTGCTTCAAGCAGGTATGTTGCTTTCACATCTTGGAGCACTGGATTGAAGTCTGGTCCCTCTTTTCCTGTGGAGATATAAACAATATCCTCCTCTTGGGTCGGTTAGTGCCCTGTTCCCCTGCTACCCATCTTTTTTTCTTTTTTTCCCCCCTCCTTTTTAGTTGGCTATCATATGTATCCCTGGATTTGGTCTGGCCCCTGCCATACTACCTGGACCTCACCCCTGGAGTGTTTGTATACAGTAGCTTTTTCCCTATACTAATTTTGCATATTTTTACACTTACCTCAGCGGACTCATGTTGCACTTGTCCTTTTGTGCTTGGCTTACTCACTTAGCATAATTTCCTCCAGTCCTTCCCATGCGGCGATGTGCTTCATGTGTTCATCACTGATTTTTAGCGATGTAGAACTCAATTGTATGTATGTACCACAGTTTTTAAATTCATTCGTCTGTTGATGGAAATTTGGGTTGCTTACAACTCCTTGCAATTGTGAACTGTGCTGCAATGAACATTGGAACACAGATGTCTGGCTGTGATTTGTTTCTTGCCTCTTCTGGGTATTTGCCCAGTAGGGGGGTTGCTGGGCCGTATGGTAGCTCAATTTCCATTTGTTTTAGATATCGCCAAATTGATTTCCATAGTGGCTGTACATACCTATGGGTCCAACAGCAGTGGATGAGAGTTCCTATCTCACCACAGCACTCCAACACTTGTTGCTTTCTGATTTTTTGAATTGGGCTATTTTTGAGAGTGTTAGGTGTATATTATTATTGTTTTGATTTGCATTTCTCTTATGGCTAAAGATCAGGAATATATTCTCATATGTTTATTGGCCATTCAAATTTTTGCCCCTGTGAAACTTCTGTTCAGGTCCTTTGCCCCCCTCCTCAGTGGGCAATTAGTTTTTTCTTTTTGGAAGCTAGCAGAGTATTGTATATTTTAGTAATAAGGCCTTTGTCTGATGTGTCATTGCTAAAGATGTTTTCTCAGTCTGTAGGCTCTCTTATTACTCTCTTGGTGAATCATTTTGCTGTACACAGGTGTTTTATCTTCAGTATATCCCATTTATCAATTGGTGACTCATCTGTATTTGTGTCCTTCCCTATTTCTGATAGCCAATGTATTCCCTCCATCAAAGTTCTTAGGTTAGACCCAATTCCCTCATTGATGGCCCTAATAGTTTGGGGTTTTACCTCGAGGACTGTAATGCACCTTCTTTTTATTTTTGTGCATGGAGTTTATTCTTGTGCATTTTCTTCAGGTAGATATCTTTTTTTTTTCTAGCACCACTTATTGAAGAGGGCATCTACTTCCCATTGGATATTTTTGGAGCCCTTATCAAAAATCAGTTGTTTGTATGCTGATGATTTTATTTGTGGGTTTTCAGTTCTTTTCCATTGGTCTGAGTATCTATCATTATACCAAACCATGCGATTTTCACCACTGTGGCTGTATAATATGTGCTAACATCAGGTTAAGCAAGCCCTCCCACTGTGTCCTTCTTCGTGAGGAGTTCTCTGCTAACTCGGGGATTCTTCCCTCTCCATATGAAGTTGGTAATCCATTTTCCATTTATTTGAAGAAAGATGAGGGTAATTGTATTGGGATTGCATTAAACTTATATAGTGCCTTGGGTAGAACTGACATCTTTACCACATAAAATGTTCCAATCCACAAGCATGGGATATTCTTCCATTTATTGAGGTCACTCTTGGTTTAATTTAACAGGGTTTTTTTTAGTTTTTTTTTTAATATAATGATTTCTGTAGTTTTCCTTATTAAATATTTTGTTCTTTTAGTCAGGTATATTCCTACATATTTCAATTTCTGCTTGGCTATTGTAGAGTACAACCTTTTTGATCTCCTCTTCTGTTATCTTATATGATGTATATAGCAGTCCAATAGACGTCTCTTTGTTGATCTTGTATCCTGCCACTCTGCCATATTTCTCTATTGCTTCCAGTACTCCCTTTGTGGAGCTTTTGGGATTTTCCATATATAAAATCATATCATCTGCAAATAATGACAGTTTCACATCTTCCCTCCCCAGGTGAATACCTTTGATGTCTTTCCTTTGCCCTATGCTGTTAACTAAAACCTCTAGTATGATGTTAAATAAGAGTAGGGACAAGGGCCATACTTGTCTAGTTCCCCTTTTCAGTGGGATTGTGTTCTTTTTTTCTCCATTTACTACCACGCTGGCTTTTGGTTTTTCATATATAGCCTGTATGATCTTGAGGAATTTTCCTTCCATTTCTATCTTCTCAAGTGTCTTAAACAGGAATTGATGTTGGATGTTGTCGAATGTTTTTTCACATCTATCGATATTATGTGTTTCTTATAGTTTTTCATGTCAATGTGGCGAATGATACTAATGGTCTTTCATATATTGAACTATCCCTGCATCCCTGGTATGAATTCTACTTGGTCATGGTGAATTATTTGTTTTACATATTTTTGTATTCTATTGGCCAGTATTTTGTTAAGGAATTTCGCATCAATGTTCATTATTCGATATTGGTCTATAGTTCTTGATTCTTTAGGGATCCCTGCCCAGTTTTGGTAACAGAGTTATACTAGCTTCATAGAAGGAGTTCGGGATTTTGCCATCTTTTTCTATGTCTTGGAAGAGTTTGTGTAGGATTGTTGTCACTTCTTCCCTGAATGCTTGGTAGAACTCTCCTGTGAAACCATCTGGTCCAGGGGATTTTTTTGTTGGTAATCCCTTGAAAACTTTGTCTAGTTCTTCTATTGCTTAGGGTCGGTTGAGATTTTTTTACATCCATCGGGGATAGTCTAGGGAGGCATTGCTTTTCCAAGATTTTGTCCATATCTTCCAAGTTGTTGAATTCATTGGAGTACAGTCCTTCATAGTACTGTGTAATTATCCTTTTGATTTCATTAGGATCTGATGTAATGTTCCCTCTTTCATCCCTCATCCTAGCAATTGAAATTTGTTCCCTCCTTTCCTTGATTAGGTTTGCCAGCAGTCTGTCGATTCTGCTTACCATATCAATTAACCAATTTTAGTAGCATTAACTTTTTCCAAAGTTTTCTTATTTTCCTTCTCCTGAAAGTCAGCCCTGATTTTATTATTTCTTTTATTTTGCTGTTAGTAGGATTGTCCTGTTGACTCTGCTCTAGTTGCTGTACATTTTGTCCCAGAATATCAGCATATTTCCTAATTTCATCTCTGATCTGGGCCAGTACACACTCCTTTTGAAATAGAGTTATTCATCCTCCAATTGTTTGCTCTTGTTTTCTTCATCCTATGTTGATTTCCAACCTTATGGCACAGTAGTCAGAGATAGAGGTCTGTATGATATCAAAGTGCTTAAATTTATGCAGATTCGCCTTATGCCCCAGCATGTGGTCTGTCTACGAAGATGTGGCATGTGGGCTTGAAAAGAATGTGAGTTTTTTTGTATTTGGATGAAAAACTCTAAATATCAGGTCAAATTGTTTAATTGTTGTGTTTAGAACTGTAGCCTCCTTGTTTAGTTTCTTTCCCTGTGATCTATCTTTCTCGGAGAGCAGTGTATTGAAGTCACCTACTACAATTATTGATCATATGATTTCTTTTTTCATCTTTGGAGTGTTTGGTTGACATATTCAGTGGGTCTCTTGTTCGGGGAATATATATATTTAAATGGTTAGTGGTTCTTTGTCTACCATTCCCTTGAGCATTGTATAGTATCCCTCCTTATCTCTTTTTATGGTTTTCACTTTAAGTTCAATTTTATCTGAAATTAAGATTGCTACCTCTGCTTTTTTTGTATTGCTGTTTGCCTGGTATACTTTCTCCAGCCTTTGATTATCAGCCTATTTTTGCCTGTAGTCTTGAGATGTGTCTCTTGTAGGCAACAGATTGATGGATTGTGTTTTCTAAGCCAGTCTGCTAGCCTCAGTTTTTAAATTTCTGAGTTCATTCCATTGATATCAGGATTATTATCTCCATTAGTGGACTCTATGATATCATCTTATACCTTTTGTGTTTGGTGTTTTCCTATCTCTCTTATCAGTATGTTGTGCGTGTGTGTGTTTCTGTGTGTGTGTGTGTTTAATTCTTGATTTCTTTCCATCTTTAAGCCAATGCTATCTTGGGGGCTGTTTTCTCTTTGTGGGTGGGTTTGTTCTATGTGGCGGTCTCTTATTTGTGCTAGGTGAGTTCTGTTCTTCTGCTCATACTGGGTCCGCAAGGATCTTTTGTACAGCTAGGTTTCTTCTAACATATTCTTTGAGTTTTTCCTTATCTGGGAAGACTCTTACTTCTCCATCTATCTTGATTGATAATTTGGCTGGGTAGAGTATTCTTGGGTTTGCATTATTTTCCTTCAATTTTTAGAATATGTTACTCCACTCTCACCTCTTCTTCATAGTGTCCAATGATATGTCTGAGCATATTCTTATTTGGGAACCTTTATATGTGATTGCTTGTTTTTCTCTAGCTGCTCTCATGATTTTCTCCTTTTCCTCAAAGTTGGATAGTTTAACTATTATGTGCCTTGGTGACTTCTGCTTAGACTTCCATCTAGCTGGTGTTCTTTCAGCCTCCTAAATGGTTACCTAGTTTTCATTCATTAAGCTGGGGAAGTTTTCCTGCAAAAATGCTCTCACTATTGTTGCAGATGACTACTTTGTTGTGTCTTCCTCTAGTAATCCAATTATTCTGACTTTTTTCCTCTCCATAGCATCAGACATAGCTCTTGGGTTTTTTTCAGCTTCCTGATGATCTTATTAGATTTTTGTTCACGTTTGTTCAAGTCTGCTTGGCTGTCCTCTAGGTCACTGTGTGGTTTTCTGCCTCCTCCAGTTGATTGGCGAAGTCCAGGAGTCTTCCACCAGTTTTTGTTATCTCGTCCCTAAGCTCTTGTATTTCCCTTTGGTGTATGGACTTTATCTCCTCTATTATTTCATTCTTTTTCTGTATTGTTTCCCTCAGATCCCGTATGACTCCAAGCAGCATTCTGAAATTTTCTCTCTGTGGAAGATCAATGTCTACTTCTTCTATGCAAGTCATTAGGTTCAGGACATCTTCTGATATTGCCTTTTGTTTCTACTGTGTTTCCGTTGGGGTAGTTGGGACTGATTGTTGTATGCATTGAGTTGTTTTAGTGGAGCCAGGTCCTATTTTCCAGCAAGTCGAAGAGCACTGGCTCTCTCTGGGAGACTTGTATGAATGCATCTTCGAATTTCCTGAAGCTAATTTCACTATGGAATTGGCCTACCACGTTATCCTCCTGTGGATTCACTCTTTCCCTAGTCAGCCAGGGTTCTGTTATTTGGAGGGTAAGTTGGATGGTCCTCTCAGGGGATGCTGGTTGGGTTGTTGTGGACCTACGAGGATGGTGCTACATTGGATGATTTCACAAGATACCATGATGCTGTGGCCTATGGCAGTTTGGGGAGACACAGAGTGTGTGCAGGGCTACCCCTGCAACAGGAGTGCCACAGAAGGCTGGTGGGTTGCCGCTTTGGTGTAGAGCACTGCAAATGGAGGGCAGAATTTACCTTATCAAGTAGATCACTGTGACGGTTTGGCAAAGGTTCTTGAACCAGCATGGAACATTAATGAGTGTTGGCCGTGCAGCCTTAGGCCATGTGAGGCTCTATAGCAGGTGGGAGGAAGTTCCCTCAGTCATGTGGGACCACAGAGTATATATTGGAGCTCCCCCAGCCCAGGAGGCAGGATTTCCCATGAAGAAGGTGGGTGGGATATCCCAGCCACATGTTAAGCAATGCCGAGGGTGGCTGGGCAGAATTTCCCCCAGAAGAAGTTGGGCAGACTATCCCCTGGTGGAGGGTAGACAGACCTTCCCCAGCCTTGGGTTATGCTGCAGAGGGTGGAGCTCTCCCAGCTGGCTGGAGGATAAGCATAAATGCCCTAGGCTAAGGGGAGTAGTCTGGAGGTCCACAGTGGCATGTGAGGGAAAAGGGAAGAGAAAAATAAACAGGAAAAATGTAAGCCCACTGAGACTGTGGGGGGATAGTGAGAAGAGAGGGAAACAAAAGTAACAATATAGCTGAGCCCTCAATCCCTGACCATGGGCTGGATGTGTTTAAACTCTGTCCTAAGGTGGCAGCAAGCTGTTGTTGTGTTGAGATAAGGCCCCTGTACCAGCTCCAAATGATCCCGGCTCCAGCTGAGACAGTGGCAGAGCTAACGTCAACCCCTAGCTGGCCTCCACTGTGGTAAGCCAAAAGCCCCCAGTTCCTCAAAACCTAGTGAATCTGTGCCTACTTATCTTTATGATGCTCCTCCTGTGACCTGGCAGTGTGGAAGAAGTTAAAGTGAAATCTCTCAAATCTAGAGCCCAATCATGAAAAAATTCTGGTGCTTGAATAAAGAATTGTAGTGTTAGAGAGGAGAAGGCTAAGACTTAAGGATATGATAAGCTCAGGGTAGGACCAATCACTGAAAAAATGAAGGGATTGGTCAGTGTTTCTATATCTCTAGCCTTAATAGAGAGTTAATCCTAAAGTACAAGAGGCACCCATAGCCACCAAAGAAAAAGAGTCAGAATTGAAGATTGATTTTTGGATCCAGGATCCCTGCACTGAGAAACTCCTAAGTTAAGGAGAAGGAGAAAGAGAGAATTGTAACCCTGGAAATGGTGAGAGACAGTGAGAAGCAGCAGCAGAAAATTGGTGGCAGCAAAACTAGGAGACAACAGTGTTCTGAGCTTCCTGGACCACCAAATGAAAGTTAAGTGTCTTCAGGATGGAGACTTGCTGGAGGACTGGAGTACCCCCCTGGGTCATTATTGGTGGAGCTACAATGATTTTTAACACTTTCCTAAGCTGGGCACCGTCAGGCCAGCCCTAGAATCCTAAGAGGCCAAGGGGCTAGGGGCCAGAGAGAAGCCTGCCTGTAGGCAGGGCTAAAAAGAAACTGTCCTAATCAAAGAACTGTATCCTGAGTCATTTGACTTTAAATTATAACCTGTTAATTCCCTAATTAAAAATAAAATTAGCCCATTGCCATCGATTCTAACTTGTAGTGATCCTGAAAAACAGAGCACAGCTGCCCTTTGGAGTTTCTGAGACTTCAACCATTGAGCAACTGGTGAGTTCAAACTGCTGAAGTTGTGGTTAGCAGTTCAATTCATAACCCATTTTGCCATCAAGCCTCCACAACAAACCCTATAATTGGAAGTCTTGTCTGTGAGTTGTGTGTGACCAATAAATTACTGAACTCAGAAGAGATGTAGAGTGTGCAGTGGGAGAGATGGTTGCTGTCAGAATTGTTTAAAAGATTGGAGGGTAGTCTTACATCTGATTTCTGCCTGGCAAAAATCAGCCTTGGGCTCTTGATTTAATCTTGGTCCTCCTTTCCCTTTGTGAAGTTAGAGAGTCAGACACCCCCTCACACCATCTACACTGGAAGAGACCACAGTATAGAGATAAGGGGGAGAACAAGAACCATTGCATTTTGTTATAAGCCAATCAGCACTATTTAACTCTTCAAATTATGCACATTCATTGGTTTTTATGTGTGTGTGTGTGTGTGTGTGCTTGTGTTTGTGTGTGTGTTCAATCGCCAAAAGTAAGTGCATAATCATTTAATATACCAGAGCCATGCTTCATTTAATCGACTTTTGCTGAAATAGTCCACATGTCTGGAGGTGTGCAAACTCCATCTCATTAAAGCATAAAACACAAAGTGTTTGGTTACCAACCACTTCTGAGTGGGCAAGAATGTCTTCTATGTAAAACTCTGTACTCTGATGCGGTGAGCATTCCTTCCAGAAACAAGCATCCTGGACTCAGTCACCTTCTGAGCCAGCACAAACTATTTCTAGCTAAAGTGGCCTGACTACAGACATCTTGGCTGGCAGAAACTCTCTTGTAGACCATCCACAGACAGCAGCCAACACCTTTAAAAACAGTCCTCCACTGTGCTACACAAACATGTAACAGAGAACTGTGCACACATTCACATTCTCTATCACACACACACAGGACAAACAGGATGGATGCATAAGCACACACCAACATACAACCATCAATAAAATATAATTATAACATCACCACAATACCTTGGAGACAACAGACAATTTCAATTCATAGGAAGAAATAATATCAAGTGGCTCAAACAAGAGCCCAAAATACAAGAACCAGAAACCCTTTCCCAGGCAGAAAGGACATTGAACCTACTTGATAAGGAATTTAAAATACTCATATTTAGGAGATTTGAATGAATTGAGAGGAGAGGCAGGAAAGCTGAACGTGAAATCAAGGAAAACACGGGAAAAAACTGCAAGAATTCACGAAATTTCTACAAGAGCAAACTGACAAACTAGATGAAAATTTAAGAAACTATACAAACAGCAAATAGAAATGAAGAAGGTTAATACTAATATTTCAGGATTAGATAACACATTAGTAAGTAAAGGATTAGAATTAAATCAATGGGAGGCCAAATTAATGAGCTTGAAGACAAGTCTCTCATTACAAATGTGCTAGAGAAATATCAGAAGGAGGGGAATAGATCCAAAGAAAGCCTAAAAATTATGTGGGACACTATAAAGAGAAATAACGCATATGTCACTGGATTCCAGAACAGAAAAAGGTCAAAACAAACAAACAAAAACAGAGAAAATTATCAAAGGAGTGTTGGGGGGTTGAGTGGGGGGATGGAATTTCCATAATATTATTTCAGGGATAGTGTGTGGCAAGAACCAAGAGTGCTGAAGGAAGAAGTTCAAGCTTCTCTGAAACTATTAGCCAAAAATAAGTCTCCAGGAATTGATGGAATACTGTGTTATACAGGGTTTCTCTAGAGAAACAAAACCAGGACACTTATAATTTTATATATATGTAAGGATAGATATATACAGCATGAAGGAATATAACAGCTAATTTGTCCACACAGCGGTATGAGGGCTTAGTTCAACTCACTTCCATGAAACAGTAAATATGCTGGAAGTCCTTCAACTCAAAAGGGCTGCTGGTTCCAAGGACAAGGAAGCAGACAGCTGAGTCTTCCTGCAATGCAGGCAGTCTGGCTACAGGTAGCAAACAGCAGGGCAGGTCACCAATAGTCAGCCAGACAACAGGGTCCTACAGTCCCAAGGTCAAGGGATGTATACACCAGCAGTGTGGTGAAGCAGGTCTTGAAGGAACCTCAAGCTCTAGTGGCACAATCCACAGGTTGTGTGTCCATGGGTAGTGTAACTCATAAGTTGAGGCAGAGAACTAGCAGCCGTGCACTGGTCTGATCACTAGAGAGCAAGAGAGAGATAGGTGGGGATTGCCGAGCCATTTATCTCTTTGCCCTCCAATCAAACTGTCACCTTATTAATCCCACATGTTCCTATTTGCCAGGTTGGCACAATAAATCTACCTACCACAAATACCAACTGAAATGTTTTGGCAAGCTGGTGAAGCCTGGAAGTACTTACTCATCTATGTCAGGAAGTTTGAAAGACAGCTATTTGACCAACTGACTGGAAGACAGCCATATTTTTACCCATGCCAAAGGAAGATGACCCAACAGAATGCTCAAATTATAGAACAATATCATTGATATGACATGCAAGTAAAATGTTGCTGAAGATCATCCAACAATGGTTATGGCAGTGCATTGGCAGGGAACTGCTAAGGGTTCAGACCGGATTCAGATGAGGATGTGGAACAAGGGCTATCACTGTTGGTGTCTGAAGGATCTTGGCTGGAAGTAGAGAACACCAGAAAGATGTTTATTTGTGTTTTACTGACTATGCCAAGGCATTTGATTATGTAGATCATGACAAATTATAGATAACCTTGAGAAAAAATGATAATTCCAGAACATTTTATTGTGTTCATGTGGAATTTGTACATGGATCAAGCAGCAGTTGTGCAAACAGAACAAGAGAATGTTACACGGTTTAAAATCAAGAAAGATGTATAACAGGGTTGTGTACTCTCCCTAGACTTATTAAATCTGGTTTGGAACAAATAATTAGAGAAGCTGTCATATATGAAGAAGGTGGCATCAGATTTGGAGGAAGGCTTAGCAACAACCTTTGATATGCAGATGGCATAACCTTGCTTGCTGAAAGTGAGGAGGACTTGAACCACTTGCAGGTGAAGATCAAGAATTGAAGCTTTCATTATGGATTTTGACTCAGTGGGAAAACCAAAATCCTCACAATTGGCCCAATAGGTAACAATCATGATAAATGAAGAAAAGGTTGAAACTGTCAAGGATTTTGTCTTGCTTGGATCCACAATCAATGCTCATGAAAGCAGCGGTCAAGAGATCAAAAAATGAGTTGCATTAGGTAACTGCTGAACAAGATCTCTTGAGAGTATTGACAAGAATGGATGAGAGCTGTTGCTTAGGGGACATTGAGTTTATGCTACTGGTGGTGGAATAATTTGGGAAAGGGTATCACTAATGGTTGTACATCATGAAGAGTGCAATCAATGGCACTGAATTCCACATGTAGAAGTTGTCGAGCTGGAGAATGTTTTGTTATGTCTATTTCTGCCACAATTTTGAATAAGAAAAGCACCTAGGATATTACTTTGAGGACTAAGTGCACCTGACCCAAGCCATGGTATCCTTCATTGCTTCATATGCATGTGAAAATTGGACATTGAATAATGAAGAGCAAAGAAAAATCAATACACTTGAACTGTGGCGCTGGGGAAGAATATTGAAAGTATTATGGACTACTGAAAGGACAAGCCAATCTGTCATGGAAGACGTATAGCCAGAGTGCTCCTTAGAAGCAAGAATTGGGAGATTTCATCTTACATACTTTGGCCATGTTCTCAGGAGAGATTAGTCCCTGGAGAAGGGCATCATGTTGGGTAAAGCTGAGGGGCAGGGAAAAAGAGGAAGGCCCTCAATTAGAAGGATTGACACAGTGCCTGCAACAATGGGCTCAGGTACAGGAACAACTGTGAGGACGGCACAGGACTGGGTAGTAGTTTGTTTCGATGTGTGTAGGTTTGCTGTGTATTGGAACTGACTAGATGGCACCTAACAGCCACACAATATCATTGAAGATAGGAAGACGTACATTCAAGAAACTGAATGAACCCCAAATAGAATCTACCCCAAAGAAAACCATCAAAATATATCACAATCAAACATCCCAAAAGGAAAGGATCCTTAGAGTAACTGGGGGAAAACAAAAAGTTGCCTACAAAAGAGTCAATAAGATTAAAGGTCAAATTAATTCATCACAAACTGCCAAATCCCAGGAAAATTGACATATAGCCCCAAACATTACAATCTATATTACTTTCACTTTAAAACTCAGTGTTCATTTGCTACCATTCGTACATGACTAGTGCACAAAATAGTTGGATAGCAGATTTTTTTAAAACAATTGCGGCAAATGCAAAACTGATACATGAAAAATAGGTATACTATTTTTTTAAATACTCGCAAAAGTGGAGATAATAGAAAAATGAAATCTTAGATATTTATCACCCAATTTCAACATTCATTAACTTTAGTTTGTTCTTGCTTTATCTTTCTTCCCATACATTTTATTTTCGCCCCATTGAGACCAGAGTGAAAAAGAAAGCAAACAGAGGTAAAATTTAACAGTATATCAATCTGCTTTCATTTTTGCAAGTTCTTGGTAAGTTTGAAACTATTTCAAAGTAAAACACAAAAAACAAACTTAACACATATTTTTTTAAAAAAAGGAAAAGTATGACCGTAATGTATTTTAAGTAGGTATACTTTCTTCCAGGCTTTCCCAAAGGATCTATAAAAGTGATTGTTGCTTAGGGCAAAAGAAAGGAAAGACTTCAGGGGATTTATTAGACACTGGCTCAGAACTGACATTAATTTCAGATGACCCAAAGCATCACTCAGATCCGCCAGTCGGAGTTGGGGCATTCGGAGGTCAAATTACTAATGGAGTCTTGGCTCAGGTCCATCTGATAATGGATTCCCAAAACCAATTTTTGAGTGATTTCTCCAGTTCTAGAATGCATAATTGGAATAAGCGTAATAAGTAACTGACCGAATCCCTATACTGGATCCCTAACATGTGAAATAAGGGCTGCTATGGTAGAAGGAGACAGAGCAGGACTTTAACAATCGTGTGGATGACATATTCTCTGGAAACCAGTCGTCCTCTCTCCTCAGCCACTCCCATCATTACACAATGGGTTGTGAACAAAGTTGCCATAGTTCCAGGGCTTATGGGTTTATGAACAAAGTCCATGGGCTTATGAACAAAGTTGTCATAGTAGCAGGGTTGGAAATTATGCCTACACTCAGAAACATACACTTCCACTCACTAGGTGAAACATACACTTCCACTCACTATACCTACTGCAGAATATGCAGCACTGAGTCCTCAGTGTGGGTACCATTCCCCTTGGTGATCAGCCAGCGAGTAGGATGATTGCACTGGGCCACTTCAATCATGGGCGGTATTTTGTTCTTACTGGGACAAACATTTATTCTGGATACTGAGTTATCTTCCCTTCACACAATGCTTTTGCCAAGGCTACCTTCCATGGACTTGTGGAATGCCTTCTCTATCCATGTGCTTTGATGTATTTTTCTTGTATAGAGAAGCACAGAAGAGAGGCGCTCACACACGGGGACACATTAACTACAATGTTTTCTTCACAGTTCAATAAACTGTTTACAGATTAAACTGCTGGATGATCATTTGAGCTATCTAAAGCTTATTATATTTTAGTATGAACTAAATGAAAGCTAAAACATGCTTTAGAAAAATGCGCTGATTTCTGTATTGTGTGTACTGTATTACACAGAGGATTTTATTCATTGTGTGAATTATTTTTAATCTTTTCTTTCCATTTTAATAAAGTTACAATACTTTTTTTTTAAGTCTTCTCTTTCAGAGAGGCTAGTGGTTTCAAACTGCTAAGCTTGCAGTGAGCAGCCCAGAGAAGTAACCACTAAGCCACCAGGGCTCCACGGCCAATGTTAAAGGGCCTTTAATAATATATAAAGTTGAATATGCTAAGAATATATTTTTAAATACCTTTAATATTCAGATATAAGGAGACTTCGGAAAGATGGCGCTGAAGTTGGGTCACTCTGTGGGAACTTCCATTGAGTGAAATTTATATCTGCGGTGAGGAGGCCAGCTTAGGGGAGTGGAGCCAGGTCCTGGACTAGCAGCGCCTGGGGCATCTTTTGTGGGTCTCCCCACAAAAGCATAAACAGCACAGCTGTGCTCTCCAGGACACACGCTCCCCCGCCCCCCATTTCCTACCCCAGGGACCCAGGTGCCCAGCAACCAGAGCACCGCTCCCTTATGTTAATCCCTCTCCCCTCACCTGAGACCCATGTACCGTGTTTATCCATGCCCCCTGTGGACACCCCCACTCTCCATTCCCTCCCCCAGCTCCAATGACACACACATCATGGTTCCCAATTGATTCTTGCCCAGGTGATCCACGAACTACACTGCCTTGCACTCCCCCACCCCAAGTGACACACACATCATTCCCTGTCTATTGTTTCTCCCCCCACCCTCTCACCCCCACCCCCCGTGACCATTGAGCCAACCTGCCTTGCTTCCCCCAGCAATGAACACACCATGGTCCCCTGTTTATTCTCTCTAGTCCAGGTGATCAGAGTGCAGCATCCTTTGCCCTAATCTCTCCCCCTCTCACCTGAGACCCACACGCAGTGTTCACCTGAACCCCTGCAACAACCCCTCTGTGACCCAAGTGCCACATCTCCCTCCTCAGCAACCAGCCCTGCTCTCTGGCATTCCATCCCCCCAGCCTCCCACAGTTATACTCGCACCAAGCTTCCCCTCATATTCCAGCCTAGGCAACCAGAGCATAGCAGTCCCTTGCCATACCCTTCTCCCTCCTACCTGAGATCCACATGTCGTGCTTACCTATGCCCCTTGTGCTCACCCCCTTAGTGACCCACATCACACACACACACACACACACACACACACACACACACACACCCTTGGTCGACCTAGGAGAAGCACTCCCTTGGGGTTCCCAGCTCTGGACAACCTGCCCCTCTAGGGCATCACAAGGACATCTGCTTGGGCTTCATGAAACCCTGGACTCTGGAGACCACTGTGGACCACAGACCTGAATTCCAATTGGGATAATCCCCTTATAAAGATCCTCCATACCCTCCCAATAGCAAGGGAACAGCTAGGCCCTCCACATAGATATCCCCAACAATCCAGGGAGAGAGTCAGAGGCAGAGGCAGAAACATAGCTCAAACTCATAGTATATCTGGCTCCAGGTTGTAGGTAGATTAGGGTTCCTTTCCCAAGGAGAGGAATTGGAACTTGGCAGACAGCGTTACTCGGCAGCCTTCCCTGTCCCTGGCTAGGAAGCCCCACCTTCCTGGGGTGCCCATTATAATAGTCCTCTCTATCTTGGACTGTATGTAAGGAGTAAAGGGTCTTGAGCCATGTAGTAACCTGTTATAAATGGGCCATCTCTTATAAACACTCATAATTGAAAGGCTGCACACTCCCTACATAAAGTGCAGTGTCAACGGGGACGTGGTAGATACAATATACCCGTGAATTCCTGTGCCACCTCATGCTAACTCACTCCCCTTCCCTCAAGCAAAACACCAAGTCTGTGTGCTGCCAACCCACTCACTCTTCCTGAGCTGCCATTCACCAACTCGTGCCATGGGCTAGTCAAGCAGCTCCTTGCCACCGGCTCTAAGCATGGCCCCATGCCACCAGCTTTTCCTTCCCCATGACATACCCCTCTAAAAATCCCCAAGTCTGCTCCCTAAAAACCAGCTCTCCCTGAACCACCAGCTGCCCATGGCACTTGATCCCCATATTCCCAGTGACTTACCAAAGCCCAGGTGCAGCCAGCCCACAGGCCATCTCAAGCATTTCCCCCCATGCTAGGAGGAGTCCCAGGATAGACTACCACTTTAGGGCACCACAAAGACATTTGTATGATCTTCTGGAATGTCTGGACACTGGAGACAGCTGCAGCCAGCAGATCTTAACCCCTATTGGGACAATCCCATTGCCAAGCTCCTGCATACTTACCTAATAGCAAGGCCCTCCAGATAGATAACCCCAGCTTTCTAGAGAGAGACCCAGCCACAGTGAGTCAGTAGACTAAGCTTGAAACTATAGCATAGCTGTTCAAGGTAGTTCTTAGACTTTTTCCTATTAGCCTCTGAGATAGCAAACACAGAGCTTGTCCCCTGTGCTCTACACACTGCATTCAAAGTACCACCTCCAGCTCCACCAAAATGCCATGCAGGCTACAACCCACAGCAGCAGTCACTACAAGAAATCGAGAGAAACTAATTGCAATGTCTTAAGAGGACCTGAACTAGTGACATACATAGAAGAAGCAGACCTTGAACCTCCACAGACAGAAATTTTCAAAGCAGACTTTGAACCACTACAGACAGAAATCTTCAGACTACTGCTTAGAGTCATGCAGGATATGAGGGAATCAATACAGAAGAAGGATGAAAAATGAAGAAGCTTATGAAAACCTGACAATGAGTGCTGCTAGGAAGATAAACAATATCCATTTAATAGGGATGTCAGAGCAAGATGTAATGAAGAAATCAACAGCCAAAACAGCAAGGGAATTCCAGGAAGAAAACTTCCCTGATATAATAAAAGAGGGTATGATAAGCATACAGGAAACAGAAAGGACACCAATTAGACTGATTCTCAGGAAGAACATACCACGGCTTATAGTAGTCAAATTATCCAACTTTGAGGAAAAGGAGAAAAATCATAAGAGCAGGTAGAGAAAAATTATTCAGTCACCTATAAGGGTAGTCAAATATGAAAATGCTCAGGCTTATCATCACAAACCATGAAGAGGAAAGAATAGAGTGGAAGGAAAATAATTGTAACCCAAGAATCATCTACCCTGCCAAACTCTCCATCAAAATAGGAGGGGAGGTTAGAGATTTTCAGACAAGAAACACTTTAGAGAATACTTTTTTTTAAGCAGCACAACAAAGATCAATTTCCAACTCACTTTGGACCAATATCCAATAGAACACAAACATGAGACCAACGCATAGTGTAACATTATCTAGAAGTCATGCCACTGAAAGCAATGTCCAAGACATTTGCGGGCATTTTTTTTACTCATCAGAGGATGGAAGGCAAGTATGAATCCTCCACACATACACAAAGCACAGCTAAGGAGGCAGGTAGGAAAATACCTCACACAAAAGGTATGAGATGGCAGCAGTGAATTCACACATGGATGTGGTTACTCTGAATGTCAGCGATCTGAATTCAGCCATTAGAAGACAAAGAGTAGCAGACTGGATTAGGAAACAAAACCCATCAATCTGCTGTCTGCAAGAGACACATCTCAAGCTCGCAAACAAATACATGTTTAGGGTTAAAGGACAGCAAAAAGTATATCACTTGAATGGCAATCTAAAGAAAGCAGGAGTTACAATTCTAATCTCTGATAAAATTGATTTCAAGGTGTAGGATATTACAAGAAATAAGTATGAGCACTATATAATGCTTAAGAGAGCGGTAGACCAAGGGCCCATGAGCATAATAAACATATATGCGCCCAGTAAGAGTCCCACAAAGTTCATCAAGCAAATCCTTCAAAAGATGGGGCTAAAAAATCACAGGATCAACAATCATCGTAGGAGACTGCAATACACACCTCTCCAAGAAAGACAGATCAGCAGGAAAGTGACTAAGTAAAGAGACTACAGAACTAAATCTTACAATCAGATCTCAACCTGATAGATATATTCGGAGCTCCCCACCCAAATGCAGAAAAATACACATTATTTTCAAGCACAACGACATGTATTCAAAAATAGATCACATGCTTGGGTACAAGCCAAGATTAAGTAAATTCAAACATATAAAGGCCACATAGACTTCTTTTCTAAGCACAATGCCATAACGCTGGAAATAAACAAAAAAAATAAAAAGAATACAAGGCCAAATACATGAAAGCTAAATAACATACTTCTGAAAAAGGAGTGGGTTTTGGCCTAATAAGAGATGAAATTATGAAATTTCTAGAAACTAATGAGAATGAGAATATATCATACCAAAACATGAGATATAGCAAAAGCAGTCATCAGAAGATGCTTGATATCAAAAAATCTTAGGCAGTTGGAACAGAGTCCACAGAATAAGCCTTCTAATGGCAAAAGGAAATAAATTGTAAAAATTAGAGATTGGGAAAACTTTTAAAAATAGAAAAAGTCGACAGTAAAAAGCTGATTTTTTGACAGGATCAACAGAATTGACAAACTGCCAGCAAACCTAACAAAAGATAAGGAGTAGTCATAAATATCCAAGATGAGGAATGAAACAGGGGAAATTACAACAGATCCCAATGAAATTTAAAAATGAATTACACAGTATTACGAAAGGCTGTACTCCAACAAATTCAATAGCTTGGAGGACATGGACAAATACCCGGATAAACAAACCCTCCCCAAATTATCTCATATGAATGTCAACAACCTGAATAAAACCACCACAAGAGAAGAAATAGATAAGGTATTTAAGGAATCCTCACTTAAAAAAAGCCCCTGCCAAGATGGCCAATATCTCTAATGAACATGGATACAAAAATCCTGAACAACATATTGGTCAATAAAGTACAGAAGTATTTCAAAAAAATAATCCATCATGACCAAGTGGGATTCACACCAGGGATGCAGGGATGGTTCAACATTTGAAAAACCATCAAGATTATCCATCAAGTTAACAAGAAAAAGGACAAGAACCACATGAAAACATCAATAGATGCAGAAAAAGCATTTGACAACATTCAACACCCATTCCTAATTAAGACACTCAAGAAGATAGAATTATGAGGAAATTACCTCAATATATATAATATAATAAAAGCTATTTATGAAGACTGCACACTCAGAGGAAGTTAAAATAGATGAGTGGAACATACTAAAGATAAAACACTTGTGAAAGACTTCAACAAGAGAGTAATAATAGAGCTCACAGACTGGGAAAAGTATTTAGTAATGACATATCAGAAAAAGGGCTTATTACTAAAATCTACAGAATCCTACAAGCTTACCAAAAAATGCTCACTGATTAAATGGGCAAAAGAGTTTAACAAAAAATTCACAAAGGAGGAAACCAAATGACCAATAAACATATGAGAAAATGTACCCAATCATTAGCCATCCAGGAAATGCAAATCAAAACCCCCACAAAGATAGCCCAATTCAAAAAAACAGAAAGCAACAAATGTTGGAGGGGGTGTGGTGAGATAGGAACTCTCATTCACTACTGGTGATCTTGTAGATATGTACAGCCACTGTGGAAAGCAATTTGGTGATACCTAGAAAAAGATGGAAATCAAGTTATCATACAATCCAGCAATCCCACTACTAGCATATACCAAGGAGATATAGGAACAGACCACAACCAGAGACCTGCACTCCAATATTCATTGCTACACAATTTATAATCACAAAAAAATTGTACACAACCTAAATTTCCATCAATAGACAAATGGATTAGAAAACTCTGGCATATACATACAATGGAATACTACAAATCCCTAACACAGTGGTGAAACAATGAAATACCTCATCTCGTGGAAAGAGTTGGAGGATATTAAGCTGAGTGAAGTTAGCCAAGCACAACCGGTCAAGTGCAACATGAGTCCACTGAGGTAAGTTCAAACAGCAGAAGGGGCATAAGGGAAAATGTGCACAACACACAATACCCAGGGTGAAAACCTAATATTCTGGCAAGAGCCAGACCAAACCCAATGATTTACACATCATCAACAGGTTCAGATAACACCTGTGCTGAAAGTCATTTACTCCCCGCTCCTGAATATCCCTCATATGGGGGAAGAAAAATGACAGCAATGGAGGGTCAGGGCACTAAACAACCCACGGGGAGGGTATTGTTTATATCTCCACAGGAAAGGGAGAGGGAGAGTAGATCTCATTCTGGTAGTGCCAATCCTCAGCTCAAGACATGATGTTCTCTCCGTAGATGACCAGGTGCAGAAGACAGCCCTGAAAATACAGTTCGGGGAAAGCAGCTGGGAAGTGTAACAGCCCAGGGATGGGAGGGAAGCCACAAAGTCCCTGAGGAAACTCGATTGTAGACTTCTGACTCGGGGGGCGGGAGCAACACTTGGCACACCACTGAATTGGGTGGGGGTTACTCACAAGAGGTCACACTGAAAGTCTAAAGCATAAATGGGGGCGGGCACTAGGCTGCTCCATCCCAGAGTATGGGAATAACAATGTGTGCTTATAGGAGACTTGCCTTTTGGACACGAATGAGGCTCTAGGTCAGTGGTTCTCAACCTTCCAAATGCCATGACCCTTTGATACAATTCATGTGGTAGTGAACCCCCAACCATAAAATCATCTTCGTTGCTACTTTATAACTGTCATTTTGCTACTGTTATGAATCAGACGACCCCTGTGAAAGGGTCATTTGACCCCCCCCCAAAAGGGGTCACAATCCACAGATCATCTGTCATGATCTCTGCTAGACTGGTGGCTATCTGTATGTTTATGTTTGTGTGTTTTATCTTTTATTTTATTATTATGATTAATTTGGTTGTGGTTTTTGGTGTTTACATAAGAAATGCAGAATAGACAGTCTTACAGAGACAGCAGCTGGACCGACAGTTCCTGGGATCATGGAAAAGGTGTGGAGGTATGCGGGAAGCCAACAATGACAAGTACAAGGGAATAGCAAGTGTTCTAAAATGGACCATGAGGAGGCTGTAGCTTTTCTGGGCATGTTTGATCAATTGAATTGTATCTGAGAGGTGAACAACAGGCAAATATAATAGTAGGGGAGAAGGGGGGGAAACCCCAATATATTGATATAGATATATAATTACATATGTATGAAGATGTGTGTATTTGTTTATATATGGAGATATATGTAAATGCAACAAGGAAGCAGATGGACTTTGGGCCTCTACTTAAATCTTACCTCAGTACAAGAGTGATTTTTTCTACTGATGTGGCACCGCATGATACCCGCCTTCCCGACACGATCGCTGAAGACAAAATGGGTTCATAAGCAAATTGGTTCAGGGAACAAAACTGATGGAGTAGCCTATCCCGACACAAACGCTGAAGACAAAGCAGGTGCATAGGCAAATGCAGTGAAGAAAGCTGACGGTGCCCTGCTGTCAAAGGATATAGAATCTGGGGTCCTATAGGCTGGAAGATAAACAAGGGGCCATCTAACTGAGAAACAACAAAGCCCACATGGAAGAAGCACACCAGCCTGTGAGATCAGGTATCAGGCATCAAAGACAAAAAAACAAAAATCATAGCATTGTGAATGAGGGGGAATGCGGAGTGGGAACCCGGGGCCCATCTGTGGGAAATTGGACATCCCCTTGCAGAAGGGCTGCGGGGAGGAGACGAGCCAGTCAGGGTGCAGTGTAGCAATGATGAAACATACAATTTTCCTCTAGTTCTTGAATGCTTTCTCCCCCTACCCCACCCCCTGCCACTGTCATGATCCCAATTCTACCTTACATATCCAACTGGACCAGAGGATGTACACTGGCACAGATAGGAACTGGAAATACAGGGAATCCAGGACAGATGAACCCCTCAGGACCAGTGGTGAGAGTGGCGATAACGGGAGGGTGGAGGGAAGGTGAGGGAGAAAGGGGGAACAGATTACGAGGTCTACATACAACCTCCTCCCTTGGGGACAGACAGTGGAGAAGTGGGTGAGGGAGACGTCAGGTGGTGTAAGATATGACAAAATAATAATAATTTATAAATTATCAAGGGTCCAGGAGGGAGGGGGGAGTGGGGAGGGAGGGGAAAAATGAGGAGCTGATACCAAGGGCTGAAGTAGAAAACAGGTGTTTTGAGAATGATGATGGCAACATATATACAAATGTGCATTACACAATTGATGTATGTATGGATTGTGATAAGAGTTGTATAAGCCCCTAATAAAAAATAAAAAACTGATGGTGCCTGGTTATCAAAAACTGTAGCATCTGGGGTCTTAAAGGCTTGTAATTAAACAAGCAGCCATCTAGCAGGGAAGCAACAAAACCCACATGGAAGAAGCACACCAGCCGGTGTGGTCATGAGATAGAGAGGAGAAGAGGTATCAGTAGTTCAAAAAACACACAGCCAATTTGATATGAAGAGGAGTGGGTGTCCACCACCAACCAGTTGGACAGTCCCTCTTAGACAAGACTCACAGAACGGAGGATAAATCCAGTGTGTGATATGGCACTGATAAATCACATAACTGTCCTTTAATTCTTTAAGATTTCCTCCCCTTACTATTAAGGTGCTTATGTGATATACCTCATTAATCGTGCTAGATTTGCGTACGTTCATTTGTACATTCAGTCTGATTTACCATCAGTTCATGGTAGTCAAGATAGATGACCCCTCAGAGACAGTGACAGGAGTCAGGGTTTCCTGAGAGTATGGGAAATGAAGGGAGGGGGAGAAGAGGGGAGAGGGGAGTTGATGGACTTGATGATGGTATAACCCCACCTGATGGGACTGACCAAGAAAACTGTTTGGGAAAGGACGGGATAAATTGAAATGAGTAAGCTATGTCAATATAAAATATATTATTTTTAAAATTTCAGATATGATGGTAAAGTGCAAAATGCAAAGCAAATTCACCAATATTAATGTTCTTCTTTTATAGTCTCATGACTCCTCTTTTCCTCACTGTGATAATTAGGCACAAATCCCTCTCTCCTCCAGGATTACACAATAGTCACAATCATATTGAATAAGCAAGGCTCGTTGGCTTTAATCCTGAAGTAGCTTGTTTCTGTCCCCCACCACCACCCCCATGCCCATCATCAAAATCTGTTATTCTCCTGCACTTATGTGAACAACCTGGGTATGACCTTTCTGGTCACACTTAGGTGATACAAGGTTCTAATCATTCATTAAAGTGATTGGTGTCATGTGTTAGTCAAAACTCTGAAATTTATTTATTTATCCATCTTCCATTTCCCTCCGTTCAGCCCTTTTGCAGAGGGAAAGGCTTGTATTCAGGGGAAGGGGCATGGTCCCTATTTATCTTATTTGCACTATTCTAACTCCTCCCTTGAGTTGCAATATTTATGGCTTCTATAGCAAAATTACAATTGAGGTAGGAAGCATCTAAAGATGATGGACAGAATGAACAGTCATTGTGCCACAAATAATTGGTTGACATTCAACCATCTAAAGAGATGGCATATGATCAAGAACTGATGATACTGAAGGAAGAAGTCCAAGTTGTACTAATTGCATGAGTGAAAACCAAGGTTCCCGGAGCTCATGGAACATCAATTGAAATGTTTCAAGAAGCTGAACATCATTGGAAGCATTCACTTGTGTAAAGCCAAAAAATGTGGACGACAGTTACCTGGCCAAACCATTGCAAGAAATCTGTATTTGTGCCCATCTCAAAGAAAGGTGGCCCAATCAAATGAGGAAATTATCTAACAATATCATTAGTATCACATGTAAGTAAAACTTTGATGAAGATCATTTTTAAATGGTTGCATCAACATCAGCAAGTCAAGTCAGACAAGGTATAGGGGCTATCATTTCTAACATCAGGTGGTTCTTAGCTGAAAGCAGAGACTGTGAAAAGACACTCAATGTTGTGGATAATAACAAGCTATGAATAACATTGAAAGGAATGAGAATTCCAGAACACTAAATTGTGCTCATATAGAATCTCTACATGAACCAAGAAGCAGTTTTTCAAACAGGGCAAGGGAATGCTGTGTGGTTTAAAATCAGAAAAAAATTGAAACAGGGTTGTATCTTTTCACCAAGCAAATAATCAGAGAAGCTGGGCCATATGAAGAAGACTGTGGCATCAAGGTTAGAGAAAGGGTTATTATTAAAAACCTCTGATAAGCAGATATACAACCTCGCTTGCTAAAAGCGAGGAGTTCAAGCACTTGCTAATGAAAAGCAAAGACTACCACCTTCAGTAGAGAGTGCACCTCAGTTGAAAGGGGACAAAAGTCCACACAACTGGGCCAATAGGCAGCATAAAGATTTCATCTTGTTCGAATCCACAATTAAGGTTCATGGAAAGAGTAGTCAAGAAACCAGAGTATGCATTACACTGGGCAAATCTGCTGCATAAGACCTCTTTAAAATGTTGAACAGCAAGGATGTCACTAAGGTGTACCTAACCCAAGCCATGGTGTTTTCAATCGCCTCGAACATGCATGAAGGTTGGTAAATGAGTAAGGAAGATAGCAGAATAATTGATGGATTTGGATCGTGCTGTTGGCAAACAATATTTGAAAATATCATGGACTGCCAAAAGAACAAACCATCTATCTAAGAAGAACTACAACAAGAATGTTCCTTAGGAGACAGGATGATGAGACTTTGTCTCATGTACTTCTGACAGGTTATCAGGGAAGATTAGTCCCTGGACAAGGACATCATGCTTGGTAAAGTAGAGGGTCAAGCAAAAAGAGGAAGACGCTCAACAAGTTGGATGGACCCAGGGGCTGCAACAATGGGCATAGAAAGACAGCATGGGAAAATGACATGGGACCAACAGGGTATTGTTCTGTTGGACATAGGGTCGCCATGAACTGGAACTGACTTACAACAATAAATACATACATATATATGCACACATCCATGGATACTTGCATATATATATATGCTTCACTGGTTTTTGCTTCTTTAAAGAACCCAGCCTAGGACAATGATTAACCCCTTCAAGGTTGGGGCACAGGGAAGACCAGGTAAACAAGATAAAAATGTTTACCTATAGATTGGTCCCCAGCAGGTGCTTATAGCAGATTCTTTTGATTGAGGGTGCTCTCAGGCATTCTTTGGAGACCCCCTGAACTGTGGGAGACCTCTTTTCTAATGGTTACCTAGCAAGGTGACATACTTTTAATAAAGCAGATGACCCTCCATTATGTGGACATACTTAATTTAATCAGTTGAAAGGTTAAAAAGCCAAAACAAACAAAGAAACAAAAAGGCGTTTTCCTTAGGATGTATTTTGTCTCCAAACTACAGACATGTTGCCAGGCTGCCCTCTCCGTTTGTCCCTATTGGTGGCCCTCTTGGACAGTTTCTTAGAAGATAAAGATGAATAAACTCTAAATGTCTGCTTCTGTGGGGTTCTTCCCCAAGTAGCATAACCACTGGGTAGAACAAATGACGCAATATGTCACCCTCAGGTTACTTCCCCTACTCACAGCCCCTGGGGTGTGAGACTGAGGACGTTCTTGAGCTCACAAGTTTGCCTGGTCACAGCTGTTTGCAATCCAAGTTCATCCTAAAGTTCACTTCTTTGGTCTGCTGCATAGCCCCACCCCCACCCAAACTAGACCTTCTCCCACAGTGGAAGCTATGACATTCCTATGACAATATTACCAACATAAGGAGTAGGACCTATGATCAGAGCACGCAAGAAGAGCGAGTGCAGAGTTGACTGAGCCTCCTGATACATTAGTTAAACTCTAGCCATGCTTGGCTTCACTCCTGTTATGTATTCGAGATTCTGTAGCTTCTTCTTTCTGATCTTGTCCAATCCCCTAAATTAACTCATTAGAAGATTTCACTTTTACTAACAAAAAACTCACGATTTTTCTTTCCCAGTAAGCTATATGCTTCCTATTTGATCGATAACACCCAACAGTTTTCATTTGTTACTGCAGAAACACTTGAACACTAGGGGACAATTTCAGAAAGTGTTTGTTTACACCAGAAATAAAAATCCCCATGTAAGCATCTGTGCCTGGTGAACGTTACATGGGGCCAAGACCATTCCAGCGGCTCACCGTTTAGTAACGTGTAGACTGCTGGCCCTACCAGGGTCTAGACAGCAATGGTGTGATTCACCTCAGATATGATTTGAGTAGCTAATCCGGGAGGAAGTGCATGTGAACCCACCTGCTTGATTATGGACCATTTTATTGTACCTCGAGGTGACAGAACAAGACAATTCAACTGTATGATGTAGAGTTGGAGTGAACCATGAGACTTGAGCCGCTTTGGATTCTCTGTGGGGTCACTAGGCAGAGCCCTGGTGCATCGCGGGTTACACATTCACACTGGACTGCTATCTGCAAGGTCAGCGGTTTCAACCCATCAGTAAGCCATGGGAGGCGGAGGAGGCTTTCTGCTTCCATAAAGATGCACAGCCTCACAAACCCAAAAGGGCAGTTCTAGTCTATACCACAGGGCAGCTATGAGTTGGAATCGACTCGCTGGCAGTGAGATTGGCTTTTTTTAGGTAGGTTGCTAAGAGTCAGGACCAAATCAGTGGTAATGGGCGTGGGTTGTGTTCTTTTGTTTGTTGGTTGGTTTTTAATTGTTTAATTGTAGTCAACGAAAATAACATTCTTACCAAAAGAAGCAAAACTAAGGAAGAAAAAGACAAAAAGAGAAGCCGAGTTAGACACAGACAATGTGGGGTAGATTGGATACCACGGTTCACACTACCCTCCAGAACCAAATGGAGGACTCAGCAGAATAGGAGGAGGTAACTGCACTGATGTCTTTTAATGCCTCTTTTATTAAACTTTCTTGTTTGGGGTTCAACATAGGATCGCCTTTTACGGAATTCCAATGTAAATCAAGTAAACATAAAAAATGTCAGTGTATTAGATGAGTTAGTTAGTTTATCATGCCAACCTGGCCAATAAACACATGGGGGATTAATTGAAAGGCGGAGAGATAAATGGCTCGGTGAGCCTCGCCTTTCTAATTCTCAGGCCTCTTGCTCTGTGATGGTTGGACCAGGGTGCAGCTGCCTTAGCCAGTTCCCTGCTTCAGCTGGCAAGGCTCACTTCCTGCAAGACATCCTTGGGGAAAAGCCACATGGACCTACCCTGATGCAGCCCTGGGTGCTGGAGCAGCCATGTGGAGACCCCTGCCAGCGCTGAGATGCTTACACGTTCACTGATTCGACTTTCCTCCTTCAGTCAGCATCATAGTGTGTGTTTTGTGAGATGGAGGAGGACTTTGTGGATTGGTGTTGGACATATGGGTTAATGTTGGACTTGTGGGTTTGGGCAGCACAGGGTTGGGATGTTTTCTTAATGCACACTTAACCTTTATATAAAACTCTCTCTTATACATATGAGTTTCTGTGGATTTGTTTCTCTAAAGTACCCAGATTAACACAGAAGGACTCTTAAGAGAATTTTAAATGTCAAAACGTTTCAGGTGGGGATGCTGGTGAGTAACTGACAGCACAGTCTTGACTAGGTCAGGTGCTGACTTTAACCCTGTGGGCCTCCTTTCAGACCCAGGCCCCTGTGACTGGCATGGCCGTGGCGGTGGATGGTTCCCAGGCACGAAGTAAGTGGTCACGTCTAACAGCAGCAGCGGGAAGCAAGCACACTTACCCTTTCTAGGCCTTGGGTTTCTAATGTGTCAACAGGGGACGGGCTTTCCTGCTCGGCCATTCTGTGGTTGCAAACCTTCCCAAAACATTTTTTAAAAAATCCTTCAGACCAAAAGCTTCTGGAGGTTCACACCACTTCAACTTCTGAAAACTTTCACATGGTAATAGAAATCAGTTTGATAAGGCTCTTAGAATTAAATGAAACAGAAAGGAAAAATCAGACGTTAACTCATCTTCTTGGGGATTATCTTGGAAAGTGGTTATCTTGGTTATATCAGAAAAGGTCTTTAGTTTCAGTGGGTGCTCAACTGTTTAGGGGTAAAGGGCCACCATGTCTCCTACTTACTTTTAAGTGGTTGAGCGATCATCCACTATCTAGTGGAGTCCAACTAACATAACCCTATAGGAGAGAGTAGAATCGCTCTCTAAGCTTTCTAAGGCTGTAATCTGTACAGAAGCAGACTGCCACTTCTTTCTCCTAAGGAGTGGCCGATGAGTTCAAACTACTGACCTCTTTGTTAGCAGCACAATACTTAACCTACACTGCCCAGTCTGGCTATAATGTTCCTTGTCCTAGCCCCTGCTAGCATCTTCGGATTTCAGCAGCAAGCCAGTGTGTGTGAAGCCTGATGATCTATCTAAATGCCAGCAGAGTGAAAGCTATCCAATTTGAGATGAGGTGACAAGGTGTCTGAACACCTTTTCCTCTCTGTGAAATGGTTCCCGTGGGCCAGGGCTATAACTCGGGAAGTATTTTCCCCTAGTTCCTCAGTCATGATGCCAATGGGCAGCAGGAAGAACACTAAGCTGATAGCCAACGAAAATGGACCTACATGCCAAGGGGGAGATTGGCAGTGGTTAGGTTCTGATGTATCCCTCAGTCGTCGTGGCAGGTGGAGGCCAGGTGTGGAGGAATCTCTATCCACCAGAACAGTTTTCAAAAGCTGGGGGGGGATTGGTGTGTCCTGTGAGTGCCTCATTTGAATCCTTCATCTGCTACATAAAGTGAGCTGGCCATGGAAGCCCCCATCTCTGACAGAATGGATTTGGAGCTCTGGGAGAATGCTCATTTGCTATACATCATTTTAAAGCTATATTCCATGTCCTAATGTCTGTTCAGACTCTGATTGGAAGGGTATGATAGAAATGAAGTATCCATATTGATTATTGGTTCCCTTTCTAATGGCCTCCTGGTCATCTATAAATTAGGTCCAACCTTGGATCCCTGGAATATTTGCCATGTTTCATCAGCAGTCATGGTGTGGCATTGCAGGGTCAGATGATATTGACACTGTGTGTGTCACAAAATATTGCTACAAAATCATATAAGCTTTTATTAAACAAAATCGTCAACATGTGAACCTATTATTTCTTGACATATCCTCCATCAAGGTCAATATATTTCTGAAAGCAGTACTTCCATCTCTCTAACCCTTCCCTGAAGAATTCTGTGCTCTCTGATCTACACCATATTAAAATGGCAGTTTTGGTTATCCTTTTTTGTCTCTTTTGTTTAAATAAATCATTTTATTGTGGTCTCTTACAGCTCTCATAACAATCCATACATTAATTGTATCAAGCACACTTTACATATGTTTCCATCATCATTTTCATAACATTTTCTTTCTATTTGAGCCCCTGCTATTAGCTCCTCTTTTTTTTTTAATCATTTTATTAGGGGCTCATACAACGCTTATCACAATCCATACATACATCAATGTGTCAAGCACATTTGTACATTTATTGCCCTCATCATTCTCAAAACTTTTGCTATCCACTTAAGCCCCTGGTATAAGCTCCTCATTTTTCCCCTCCCTACCTGCTCCCCACTCCCTTATGAACCCTTGATAATTTATAAATTATTATTTTGTCATATCTTACACTATCTAACCCACTTTTCTGTTGTCCGCCCCCCAGGGAAGAGGGTATATGTAGATCCCTGTAATTGGTTCCCCTTTTCCACCCCACCCTCCCTCCACCCTCTTGGTATCGCCACTCTCACCACTGGTCC
>NW_022103914.1:518613-520632 GCF_000313985.2 Echinops telfairi
CAAAAGCAAGAGAGAGCAAAACCAAGCAACAAAAGAAAACAAAACAACAACAACAAGCAAATGACAAAAACAAAACACAGCAACAACAAAAACGAAAAGCTTGTAGTTAGTTCAAGGACTGTTTGTTGGCCTTTAGGAGTGTTTTCCAGTCAAGTCTGATGGGGTGGCAAGCCCTGGCCCCAAAGTCTATTTTTGGTCTTCCCTGGGGACTTTGTTGCTCTGTTCCCCTTGGTAGTTTTGGTTATCCTTGATGCACTCAAATCCTGTTCCTTTGAAATGGTCTTAGAGTTTGAGGAACTAAAAGAAGACTAAAGGCAGTGGAACCCAATAATCCATTTACAGGTTCTACACGTGGATTACGCCTATGGCAAATCCCCTGTGTTAGTCTTGGTAGACTGGAGAAACAAATTCATAGACACGTGTATGTGTATATGAGAGAATTTTATATAAAAGAGCAATTGTATATTGAGAAAAACATCCCAGCCCAGTCCAGATCAAGTCCATAAGCCCAATATGACCCCATATGTAGATACTAGTCCATAAATTCCTCTTTAGACTCACACAGCCATACAATGATGCCAAGTGCAGGAAGATCACAGGCCAGTGGGTGGAAAATCTTGTGGATCCAGTGACAGTGGAAGCATCTTAGCGCTGGCATGGGTCTCCACGAGGCTCCTCCAGCTCCAAGGCTCTGGCTGCCAACAGCGTAGCTCCATGTGGCTAGTCAAGAGTAATGTCTCAAAGGGAGGGAGGGAGTGTCCTGCCTCCAGTGAGCCATTTATCTCCTGAGCACCTCCAAATCAAGTCATGAAGCTGCGACCTGATTGACTCCACACTTCCACAAGTTGACATCAGGTCATGTAACTACCACATCCCCTCTGACCGTAATCAACAACACATTCCTGTTGTTATCAAAGGGCATTGTAAAGTCAATTATGGCAGATATCGTTAAAATGTAATATCTTATCATTTGAAATACTTTTTGACTTATTTAAAAATCGTCACAATTTTTTTTTAAAGAGAGAGAGAGCATGAGCAGAGGAAATATATGTGGATGGAGCTTCTCTGACCGTAGACCAGGGGTGTGAATAGCTTTGCTATCATGCAGAGTGCTTTGGAAAGTGAATTATTGCAGATGCATTTAGATTAACATTTAACACCTTATCATTTGATCTCCCTTTTTGCCCATTTTAAATTTACTCTCATTTTTAATATTTTCTATTTTCTTTTCAATCAAGGATCTGTCTGTTTCATTTTGTTATTGTTGCTCATGTTGTGGTTGTTTTTATATATATGTAATCCAGGAGAGTTGAATCTCCTAAGACCATAACTGAATTAATGGTTTGTTGGGGGTATTGTAGGGAAGGTTGTGGGGAAATGGGGAGGCTAATAACACTAAGTACAGGAAAGAAGAAAACGCTCTAAAATTGATTGTGGTGATGATTGTACAACTCTTCTTAATATAAGTTAACTATTAAATTGTGTGACACGTGCCAACAAAACTATTTTCACACAGAGTGTAAAGGAGCAGGATGCAGACTTCAGGGTGGCTGGGATGGCATAGTATTTCTGAATGAAGTTCTTGCAGGACAGCCCTGGAAATGGCGCAGGCACGTTGCTGCGAAGGAAAGATATTCCTCGGTGCAACTTTCCTGGTCTTTTTTCTTATCTTTCCACCATATTTATTCCAACTCATAGCAACCGTCTATAGCTGTGGTTCTATCAACCTTCCTAATGCCGCGACCCTCATGTTGGGTGACACCCAACCATAAAATTATTTTCATTGCTACTTCATAACTGTAGTTTTGTTACTGTTGGAGACCCAAAGCCCATTTGTAGGCCACTGGAGATCCCCTTGCAGAGGGGTCTTGGTGAGGAGATGAGCCAGTCAAGGTGAGAAGTAGCAATGATGAAAAATACAACTTTCCTCTAGTTCCTAAATGCTTCCCCCACCCCCAACCCCACTATCATGATCCGAATTCTACCTTGCAAGTCTGGCTAGACCAGAGGATGTACACT
>NW_022103914.1:520945-522321 GCF_000313985.2 Echinops telfairi
GAGGGGAAGAATGAGGTCCTAATGCTGGGGGGCTTAAGTGGAGAGGTTATGTTTTGAGAATGATGAGGGTAATGAATGTACAAATGTGCTTTACACAACTGATGTTTGTATGGATTGTTGTAAGAGTTGTATGAGCCCCTAATAAAATGATTTTTAAAATAAATAATTCGACCAGGCTAAAAAAAAATTTGTGTTACTGTTATGAATCGTCATGTATGATCATATATGCAAAATGTATTTTCATTGTTACAAACTGAGCATAATTAAAACATACTGATTAATCACAAAAACAATATGTAATTCTACATTGTGAAATATTTATTTCTAATGACAAATAAATGAAATCTTGTCTTGAAGCATGATGAGCATGGCTAATAGTCTTCTTGCCGGGTACTCATATGTGGGCGTATCTGCATGTGGGCGGACCTGCCTGGAGACGGATAGAGGAGCGGTGTCTCGGTAATTAAAACCATTGGAAATATGTGTTTTCCGATGGTCTTAGGCGACCCCTGTGAAAGGGTCATTCAACCCCCAAAGGGGTCACAACCCACAGGTTGAGAACCCTGCTCTATAGGGTTTCAGAGACTGAATCTTTTCAAGAACAAGTAACCTCATCTTTTTCACTCAGAGCAGCTGATGGGTTTGAATCATCTTGGAGTTAGCTGCCCAATGCCCAACACATTTCTTAGTTATATATATAATTTAACCATATTTATATGCTGTACACACAAACTGACTCATCTCACTGATCCTATGGGTATCTTTATTAAACTATTTTCAGCATTTTATAAATTTTTATAATAAAAACATGAGGGATTTATTTTTAACTATCTACAAATGTGCTCATTTAATTATTACTCAGAAACTTTAAATATTTTCTTACAAATGTTCTCTGTGCATAATTTTCTTTCTAAAACTATTTACAGCAACTCAAATTTGTGGCCAGGATATGGGGAGTTGAGTATCGTCATATGCAAAATAGTTTCCAGTTAGAAGGTTGATGGGGAAAAAGTGATGTCACTCTATGAATCAGTGGAAAGTTACTGCCCTCTAACTGAAGTAAACCTAATTGGGTGGAATGGGAACTTTCAGTTTCAGTGGGTCAACCAGATATCATACAGAGATTTTCATTTCTTGATTTTGCTATTTAAAGGGATAAAAGTGAAGCTCTGAGAATAATAAATGGAAATCCAGGGACAAGTAAAAAAAGAGGTATAAAAATGATTCCCTGTACTGAAAAAACCGTAACAAGTAGTGGTGTATTAGTCTGGGTACTTAGGAGAAACAAATCCACAGCAACTCATGTATAAGAGAGTTTTATGCAAAGAAAATGTGCATCACGAAAACATCCCAACCCAATGCTGCCCAAGCCCACA
>NW_022103914.1:524101-526889 GCF_000313985.2 Echinops telfairi
AACTAGAAAGGCCGAGGCTCACCACCCATTTATCCCTCCGCCTTTCAACCAGCACCACATGTGATTATTGGCCAGGCTGGCACAATTAACTAACTCAAGCGGGAAGAAACGTGTGTTAGCCAACATATTTGACCAAAGCCCCAGAGCTTTGTCAGACAGTTGGGGCAACTAGAGAACATGAGAGGCAATGCAGCAATGACATTCAAGGCCAAGTCTAGAAATAAAAATAGGCTTCGCTAAAGGGAGAATTAAATATATCTTTATTAACCAGGAAAAAAAATCATGTTTGTATTTATTTCTATTTTTATCAAAATAATATTTAATTATTTAACATTTTATCAAATATCTGACTGATGTTGTTAATTTTGTTGAAAAATTACAACTTTATGCAGAAAAGTGTAATTCCATTTTATTGTGGCCCATGGCAGCGAGCTTGGGGTTTAGAGTTGTGGCCAAGATATCTGCTGCCACTTGGTGGAGCTTAACAGAATTACAGGAAAAACTTGAGGCAAGAGGGTGGCTCTAGTTTGAATTAATGAAATTCCTAGAAAATAAATAAGCAATGTAATGAAATGCCTTCAAGTCTATTACATAGCTCTAATTCTTATATTGATACATAAGCATTTAACTCCTGTCATTATAGTTACATATATAGTTACGTATCTAATTCATTGAACCTTCTGAACAGAATTAACTATATCCAAGCGATTATACTTTCCTTGTCTTGATTATGAATCCCCCTCACTGAGTCCCTGTTCCGTTGCTTTGCAACATTTGGGGCACTTACTTGCATTTATTTTAAAATTTTGGTCTAGTTGAAAACTTGAATTTCAAATATGTGCTAGTGCTCATACCCTCTCACTCCACCACCATCAGGTTGACTTTCATCTGAGAGACTAAGAAAGGGTAACAGGTCTTCAATCCCTAATCCCCTCCCTGTCTGTGTCTGGAAGATAGACATTCACAAGTGCTTCTAACTTATCTAGCTGGCCTTCCCCTTTTCTTGGCCACTCCTGCTTCAGACTGAGTGGATGATACACACTGAGCAGCACACACGACTTCACTCATCCCCTGAGACGGGCCATTTCTGCTTTCCTGCTTTTGTAGATGAGGAGCCAGAAACATAAAGGAGAGGCCTGAGGACTCACCTGAGTTCAGACGACCTAGAGATCGAAGATGAGTCTCCAACCTCCTGATAGGTTGGCCCCAACTCTCTTGCTTAATCTTTTTTTTTTTTTCTTAATCATTTTTATGGTAAACGAAACCAAATCATATCGCTAGAGATAATGAGCAAAATAAAACAATGCTCTTTGAAATAACTACAAATTACTATTTAGTTCTGATATAAAAAAAGACAAATCCAAATCGTATTAGCTTAAATAATTGATGTTTTTAAAATCTCAATAATGTATATCACTGGTAACTGAACCAATACATAATACTACAAAGATTTTTTTACACCATAAAACAATCTACAGTTCTAAATAGTATTTCTCACTAAAAGGAACCAGGGTTCCTTGGAAAAAATGATTAATTTCAAGACTGCGTTAGGAAAGATACATAATGAACTTACCTGTTCATTATGTTGTTACAAAAAAGCAAAGACGTTATAAAAGATCACTGTAGTTCTGTCAAAAGCACACAAGAATCAACTTGAAGCAGCTCCCATAGCCTGAGATGGAGAGCTCCAGAAGAGATGGACAGCAATAAAAGGGCGATGTCCACAATTGATAGAAACATTGCAAATATGTAAAAATAATAATAATAATAAAAGCCTATGCATTTATAAAACCACTCTCCTGTTAAAGAAAAAAGTTTCCGGCCTTTGGAAGTAAATTGTCAGATCTGTCTTTCAAGACACCTCTGAGTAGGTTTGAACTGCCCGTCATTTTGCTAGTAATTGGGTGATTATCTATCTGTGATGCCTAGGGACTCCTCAAAGATCTATACAGGTATATAGGTATATAAGTATATCAAAACTAACAAAATTGTACACTTAACTATGGGTTTTTGATCATACATCAATTCTAGCTCAATATGCAAAAATTTTAAAGTGAATGGTAGCAACAACATATGGCAAAAGGAATGACACCATTAGAAAAATCACCTTGCTGCCACACCTAATGCAATAATGGGTCACAAATCAATGGAAGGTAAAGCCATTATGCATGAGTCCCTAACAAAATGATTTAAAAATAAATAAATAAATAGTTGATGGAAAACTTTATAACAGGCTGACTCACCCAAATCCAATATTTATTGGAGTAATATTTATATCACTCAGGTGGGACAAGTCATTAATGTTTTGGATATACTACTTCATCACATCTCCATAAAACATTAGTGCTAAAACATTACATATGAATCTAATCAAACCTCTATACATACATAGAAATTCACAGAAACAAGGAGTTCAAAGAAAGAGAAGCTTAATGACATCATGAGATAACAAGATGCCAAATCCAGTGTGCAGAGCATTAAATGGGAGAAATGACCTTTTGGTTTCTCCAATAAATCACTTGTGTGGAAAAGGTAGTTGAACTGTTACCAAATATGAGATTTACAAAAATCACAATATAATAAAATCAGACATTAGTAGCAAAATAAAAGTCAGGAGTCCCTTCCAACTTGAAATTAAGAGACCTATAACATAATTTTTGATGAAAATGGAAACATAAGCTGAATTTATTGAATTTTCAAAAATATCAATGAATCTCTAATCAAACTCCTTGAAGGAATGGGACACTGGCCCTGGAGGCTTAGGACAATTCTATGGGGTGAGGACGGG
>NW_022103914.1:529710-555389 GCF_000313985.2 Echinops telfairi
TGACAAATCTATAATAATTTATGAATTATGAAGGATTCAGGAGGGGGGGGATGAGCAAATGATTTTGAGGGCTAAAGTAGAGGGCAAATGTTCTGAGATTGATGAGGGCAACAGGTGTACATAGGTGCTTGACTCAATGGATGGATGGATGGACTGTGATAAGAAATGTACGAGCCCTCAATAAAATAAAAATTTTTTAAAGAATAATGAGGGTAACAAATGTACAAATGTGCTTTATACAATTGATGCATGTATGGATTGTGATGGGTTGTATGAGCCCCAGTAAAAAATTTTTTTAAAAAGACCTAGATGCTGTGGGCTACCCCTGCTGACCACTCTGACCAGACATCATTAGAGGGTCCTGGAAAGAGGAGGAGAAAAATAGAGTTCAATTTAAAAGTCAGTACCTCATCCTTTAAAGAAATGGGAAAAAATAATTATCAACTTCACATGGAGCTAGAAGAGTCCCAGGACTCTTTATAAATAAGCAAAGAACTTCTTAAGAAAAACAGCAAAGTAGAAGGCCTCTCACTTCTTGACCTCAAAAGCTATTACACAGCCACGGTACTGGTACGATGATAAATATGTAGCTCAATGAAAAGAACAGAGAAAACAGAAATAAATGTATCCTCCTCCAGACAACTGATCTTGACAAAGGACCAAAAAGTATTAAATGGAATAAACACAATCTCTTCACCAAATAGTGTTGGCATAATTGGATGTCCATCTGTAGAAGAATGAAACAAGCCCTGTCCTTCACCCCTTGTACAACCACGAACCTAAGAGAGGGATCAAAGACCTAAATGAAAATCCTAGAACAATAAAAGCCATCAATAAGAAACGAGGGACAAACTTAAGGGCCCTGTTTCAGGCCATCGACAGACTATCCAATACAATGAAGGAAACACATACACTAGGGGACAAAATAGATGGCTAGGACCTCATAAAAATAGACATTTATGTGCGTCAAACGAGTAAAAAGAGTAGGAATTTTTTTACAATGGACAAGGGACTAATCTCTAAAATCTATAGAAAACTGCAACACCTCAATAGTAAAAAGAAAAATAGCCCAATTGAGAAAAGGGCAAAGGTCATGAATAGCTAGTTCACCAAAGATGACATCCAAAATTACCAACAACCATATGAAGAAATGCTCCTGCTCACTAGCCATTGGGAGATGCAAATCAAAGCAACAATGAGATAGCATCTTACACGGATAATGACAGTCAAGCTCAAAAACACAGAAAGTAACAAATGCTGGAGAGGCTGCAGAGAGCTTGGAAGCATGTTATACACTGCTAGTGGGAATGTAATTATGTACAAACACTGTAGAAAGAGATATGGCACTATCTCAAACAATTGGGAATAGAAATTCCATGCAATCCATCTGCTGGGTATATATCTTCAGGAATTATCAAAGGGACTTTAGAGTTTGCCAACTGGGAGAGGACAGGGAGAGAAGACAAAACAGGGGGCGTCTTGTGTTAAATTGGGTGAACGGGAGAAAAGAAATCGGGGAGCAGGTTCAAGGGAAATCATTTAGGGAGTTGATGAGTGACTTAAACTTTTGAAAACAATGATCTGAAATTCAAATGTCATCTAATCCCACAAAAATTAAAAGTTTATCAAAGGTTGTACAGCTTTAAATAAATAACTAAAACCCAGGCTTGCTGATTTGACAGAGGCTGGCAGAACTCTTCAGACTAAGGCCCTTCAGGCCTGGAACTGAACTCACCCTCTTCCAAACAAAGACACATCTAGTACCAGGGAGGTCTGTACTCCTTAGAACAATCAGCCATTGTGGTGCCAACTTGAGACTATTAAGAGTGAAGGGGTGGAGTTTAGCCTGCCAATCAGGTCACTGCTTAATGACCTCATTTGTAAGTGCTAAGGAGATAAATAGGTCGCTGGAGGTAGGACACACACACTCTCTGCTTGCATCCCTGATGGCAAGACACATGGAGCTACACTGATGCAGCCAGAACCCTGAAACTGAAGGAGCCAGGTGGAGACCCACACCAGTGCTGAGATACTTCCACCACAACTGGATCCACAAGACTTTCCACCCACTGGCCTGTGATAGTCCTGCATTCAGTGTCATTGCATACGTTTTGTGAGTCTGAAGAGGATTTTACAGATTGGTATTGGACATATGGGCCAATATCAGACTTAAGAACTTGATCTGGACTGCACTGGGATGCTTTCTCAATATTCCTCTTGTATATAAAGCTCTTTCAAAAAAAATAATAAAGCTCTTTCTTATACACATACGAGTGTCCATGAATTTTGTTTCTCTCCACTACCCAAATTAACACAGCCATGTAAGATCAAAATGGTAGCATTTACTCAGGGATAAAAGTGAGGAGTCAGGAAGAGGCCTGAAAGGGGAGAGATTAAATTAATAAACACAAGGAGGAAGTGGGGAGAGAACCATCAGATTGGGGGAATACAATCAATATCACCAAACAAAATGTGTATAAATTATTGAATGGAAAACCAACCTGCTGTGTAAACTTCACTAAAATAACCAAAGATGTGTGTTAAATTAATAAAACTTAAGACACTGTGCACATGAGAATCTTTCTAAAAGTAACCTGAGAAAAATCCAGTCTTAAACACTTAGAGCAATGAAAATAAGTGAATTTCATTTACAACTCACTAAGCTAGAAAAATTAAAACAAACAAACAATTACCACAAAGGACATGAGATGAGGTAGAGAATAGAAAAATAGCACGTGACTAACAAATCTTGGTTCTTGGAAAACCTACAAAATAGACAAACCATTTGCTAATCTTGTCAAATAGGGATAAGGCCTGAGTAACCAAAATAATAAAAGACACAAGGAAAATAATCATCAATATAAATAGTCCTTTAAAAAATCCTAACTAATGAAGCAGATGGACTTTGGGCCTCGACTTAAATCTTACCTCAGTACAAGAATGTTTTTTTTCTAATAATGTGGCAATGTATAATACTCACCTTCCCAACATGATTGCTGAAGACAAAATGTGTGCATGAGCAAATGTGGTGAAGAAAGCTAATGTAGCCCAGCTATTAAAAGATATAGTGTCTGGGATCTTAAAGGCTTGAAGATAAACAAGTGGCCATCTAGCAGGGAAGCAACAAAATCCACATAGAAGCACGCAAGCCTGTATGACCATGAGGTGTCTATGGGAATAGGTATCAGAAGTTCAAAAACAAGCTATCAAATTGCCATGAGGGAGCATAGACAACGTGGAGACCTCAAACCCACCTGTAAGATAATTGGACAGTCCCTCACAGAAGGACCACATGGAAGGGATGATATGTCCAAGGTACGGGATAGCACTGATGAAACACATAACTATCCTCCAGTTCTTTGATATTTCCTCCCTTACTATTATGGTCTAGTTTTACCTCATTAATCTTGTTAGACCTGCGTATGTTCATTTGTATAATTAAGATCATTTCATGCATGCGATCCAAGATACATAAATCCTTTAGAAATAGTAACGGGAGTAATGATTTCCTGGGGATACGGGAAGGGGAGGGTGTAGGGCAAAGGCAGAACCTATAGTAAAGATGAATTTATAACCCCAATCGAGGGGAATGAGGAAAGAATTGTAAGTAAACAGATACATTGGATGGTGTAAGATACAGCATAAATAAATAAATATTATATATAATATAATAATAAGGGTACCTGGAGGGTAGAGTGGGGGCGGGGGGATAAAGGGGAGCTGATATCAAAGAGTTCAAGAAGAAATAAAATGTTTTGAAACTAATGGTGGCAGTAACTGTACAATTATGTTTGATCTAATTGAATTAAGGATTGTTATACTATCTGTGAGAGCTCCCAATAAAATGATGAAAAAAGAAATCCCAAGTAACAACTTTGACTATAAACATGAAAATGCATTTGAAAACTTAGATGAAATGAACAATTTCCAACGAAAATATAGTTTATCAAAATGGACTCCAATAGAGATAGAAAGCGTAAACAGACCAATGCTCAAAGAAGTAGAAAAGGTTTACAAGGAAAACCCCACAAAAAAGCTCCAGGCTCAGTTGCATAGGGAAATTCTTCCATCTTACCCAAGGCAGGTAGTCCCAATAGAACATACAACATATTGTGAATAAAACATAATATTGATCCTAAACCTGATAAAGATAATACAAAGAAAATTGGAGAACAATGAACACTTATATATGTTGATGCAAAATATAGATACAAAGAATTTGTAAATAGGATCCAAGGGCACATTAAGAAAATAATACACAATGTCTAAATGAGATTTACAAAAAGAATACAAGGATGATTACTTATTGGAAAACCAATTAATATAATTCACCATATTCATAGATGTAATTAACCATATTCATAGGAGAAGACTATGAGGATCTCTAAATATGCTAGAAAATGCTTCACAAAACTGAACACCTATTGCTGATTTTTAAAAATCACTCAAGACCCTGGGAATAAAGGTCCCTAGCTTTGCACTTGGTTGCTCACTAAAGATTGGGAATGGTCCAAGCGTACTTCGCAGGCCATGAATGAAAAGGTCTATCGATCTGCGTCCAGTAGACCACAGCAAGGGAATCATGCAAAGGAGTTCTGCGCTTTAACACCGGGACTCACCATGAGTCAAAATCAACTCGAGGGCAACAGCCACAGCAAGGACACTGGGCAGTGGGCATGTGTATCACATACTCCTGCATCAAAGATATACACTCAAATGTGTGTGAATACATAAAAATGGCTATTTTCTTAGTGTAATAGAATACATGTACACTTCAATACTAAAGACAGTATTGTATAGATGATGAGATAACATCTGCAGAAGCTCAGAGAATCAAACTAACCATGCCAAATACATTATAAAAGTATCAGAATATAAAACTAAAATGCAGAAATCAATAGCTTTTGTTTTTTTTCTTTTATATTAATTTTATTAAAGGTTCATTTTTATTGGGGCCTCTTACAAGACATTTTTAGAAAAATCATTTTCTTGGGGGATCCTACAACTCATCACAATCCATACATAAATCAATTGTATAAAGCACATTTGTACATTTGTTACCCTCATCATTCTCAAAACATTTGCTCTCCACGTAAGTCCCTGGCATCAGCTCCTCATTTTCCCCTTCCCTCCCTGGTGCCCCCTCCCTCATGAACCCTTCATAATCTATAAATTGTTATTTTGTCATGTCTTACACTGTCCGATGTCTCACTTCACCCACTTTTCTGTTGTCCATCCCCCATGGAGGAGGTTATATGTAGATCCCTGTAATCGGTTCCCAGTCTCTACCCCACCCTCCCTCAGCCCTCCCAGTATCGCCACTCTCACCTCTGGTCCTGAAGGGATCATGCATCCTAGATTCCTTGTTTCCAGTTCCTATCTGTACCAGTGTACATCCTCTGATCTAGTCAGATTTATAAGGTAGAATTGGGATCATGATAGTGGGTGGGGAGGAAGCATTTAGGAACTAGAGGAAAGTTGTATGTTTCAACATTGCTAAACTGCACCCTGACTGGCTCATCTCCTCTTCCATAAGGGGATGCCCAGTTGCCTACAGATGGGTTTTCTGTCCCAACTCCACACTCCCCCACATTCACAATAATATGATTTTTTGTTATTTGATGCCTGATAACTGATCCCTTGTGATCACACATGCTGGTGTGCTTCTTCCATGTGGGCTTTGTTGCTTCTAAGCTAGATAGCTGCTTGTTTACCTTCAAGTCTTTAAGACCCCAGACGCTATATATTTTGATATCCGGCATCATCAGGTTTCTTCACCATATTTGCTTATGCAGACATTTGTCTTCAGTGATCATGTTGGGAAGGTGAACATCATCGAATGCCACTTTAATAGAACAAATTATTCTTGCTTTGAGGGAGTACTTGAGTGGAAGCCCAGTGTCCATCTGCTTAATAATAAACCTATAAATATATGCACATAGATCTACTTCCTCATCATCATATATAAATATATTTACATGTGTACATGCCTGTATTTAGATCTCTATAAATGCCCTTTGCCTCCTAGCTCTTTCCTCTATTTCCATTTACTTTCATCTTGTCCCGCTATCATGCTCAGCATTCTTTTGGGTTACAGTAATTCCTCTCGGTTACATTACCCTTGATCATGCCCTACCAGGCCTCCTACACCCTCCTCACCATCAATTTGGATCACTTGTTGTTCCCTTGTCCCTGGGTTTGTTAACACCACTTCCTTTACCCCCACCTCCCGATCTCCCATGTCCCCCCAGAACTGTCGGTCCCATTGTTTTCTCCTCCAGATTGTTCATGCAGCCTATCTTATTTAGACAGACCTGTGGAGATAAAAACATGCACAAAAACAAGACAATAAAAGAACAACAACAACAAGCCAATGACAAAGCCAAAACAAAACAAAAACACAACATAACAACTACAAAAAAGAAAAGCTTGTAGTTAGTTCAAGGGTCGAGTCTGATAGGATGCCAAGCCCTGGCCTCAAAGATTATTTTTGGTATTCCCTGGGGACTTCATTGCTCTGTTCCCCTTGCTGTTCTGTTGCACGCCCTTAGTGTTTTGCCTCGGTGTGGTGGGGTCAGATCAGGTGCAATCCCTACACTGTGTCTCCAGTGTTGTCTGCTGTAGGGCTATGGGTCAGTGAGGGATGTGGTGTTTCATAGTGGGGCCATATGGTCTTCTCTGAGGATTGGCTGCTCTGAGCGGGAATATCATCCTCCAGGCTTGGTGGGCCAGGACGTGCTCCACTCTCTCTCCCTCCCTCTTCATTTGCTCCTGGGTGCTCTGATCAGACGTGCCCTTTTCCCTGAGCTGTAGCTTCAGTGCTGTCCTCTGAAGTGCATTCTTCTGAGGGGAAAAACAAACATTTTAAAGGGGGGCAAAAGACGTGGATAATTCACTATAAAATGAGAAAATAAAAAGACTGAGCAGCAAATTTTGCAGGCAAGTAAGCCTTTGTCGTGCTAGGTTGTAAACAGAGTGGCATAGGTGATCCTTTCACTTTCCAAGGAAAGATACATTGCAGCTTGCTTCAAGGACTTTTGATATCAGGGTGTTTTGAAACATCTCTTAGGGGGATTATCAAAAGCCAAAAGTTTCAGAGTGAGTTACAAATCTGTGATATAGTCTAGTAACGAGATTGGTTCATTAACAGTTGAGGCCTTTAGAACAGTGCCTGTGGATTTGCAGTTTTAGTGTCTTAAATAGTTACCTGGTGTTGCTGCAACACACAAAAAATACTATGGCTTGTCTTTAAAGAACTGCAATTTATTTTCTCAGAGCTCTGAAAGCTGACAGTCCAAATAAGGACTTAGACATATTGATTCCTCCCACATTGGTAGCCCCAGCAACCGTCAGCTGACGTCTTTCTTAACATTCATGAGTATATATATCTGTGCTCTTTTTATAACTCAGAAGTGATTAGATTTAGAATCCATCCTAGGTGATCACAATCTAAATATCATTATAAAATCCACACCTACTTCCTAACAAAATTATATTCACAGGCACAGGAGTTAGTATTCTAACACATTTTTTAGAGGACACACTTTAATCCATCAACGTAAGCATGTGTGCCTATCTTTTATATATAGCCTAACAATTGACCCCAAAAAACAGCATTATGATCACTTTAACCAATGAATCAGTGGTAAGTGGTTGGAAGGTAAGGTCACCTCCTTTGTTAATATGATTCTATGATAGTTCAGATAGTGCAAGCTATGCTTAAGGTTGCCATTGGCCACTTGGTGGCAATATAGCCTAATTGCCTATAAAGTTATTTAGTCTATTAATAGATTGAAAACTCTAACCTTCAAAAATATTTCAGGAAGGTCGCAATATCTTTTAGGTGAAAAAATGTACATCAATGGATCAGAATAGAGAACCCAGAAATAACAACAAGCACCTACAGATATCTGAATACCTACTAGCAGGGCATTCAAAGCAAAGGAAAACATATCCTTTTTCAAAAATACTAACAGTAACAATGACAAATCAGTGGAAATATAAATGGTCGAAAGACCATATGGCTGGTCCCACTATGAGACACGACATCCCTCGCTGACCCATGGCCTTACGGGGGACAACACTGGAGACACAGTGTTGGGATTGGCCGGATCTGACCCCTCCATACAGAGACAAAACACTAAGGACATGCGGGAGAGCAAAGGGGGAAGCAGAGCAGTGAGCTCCCGAGGGAGTGCAAAGAATAGACTTTGGGGCCAGAGTGTGGCACCCCATTGGACTCAACTGGGGGACACTCCTAGAGGTCAAGAAGTAGACCTTGAAATATTTACAAGTTTTTCTTTTTTTAATTTATTGTTCTTGTTTTTTTTTTTGTTATTGTCATCGTTTTGTTTTGCTATATCTTGCTTTTTGTGCATATTATTATCTCTGCAGGTCTATCTAGATAAGATAGGCTGGATGAACAGTCTGGAGAAGAAAACAACGGGACCGATGGTTCTGGGGGGACATGGGGGAAAGGAAGTGGTGTTAACCAACTCAGGGAAAAGGGAACAACAAGTGATCCAAAATCAGTGGCAAGGAGGCTGTGAGAGACCTGGAAGGGATTGATCAAGAGCAATTTAACTCACAGAAATTACTGAAACCCAAATGATGGCTGAGCATGATAGTGGGACAAGAGGAAAATAAAAGGAAAGAAAGGAAAGAAATAGGAGGCAAAGGGCATTTATAGAGGTCTAAGTACAGGCATGTACATATGTAAATATATTTATATATGATGATTGGGAAATAGATCTACATGCATATATTTATAGGTTTAGTATTAAGGCAGCAGATCCAAGGATCAAAAAGAGATAACTTGATTTTCTATATTTCGTTTCCACTGTCCTGGGAAAACAACCTGAATTTTTTGGAGGGTTCTTCTTCTTCCCCTTATATTATGTTCCAAAAGCAGGGACTCCAGGGCCACCATCTGATTCCTAGTCTCAGGTACGCCCGATGTATAGAAGATAGCCAATATTCCAGTCAGCATGACTATTCCGCTCCCACCTCACGGTTGGGGCATACCAACTTTTGCAAGGCTGCCTATAATCCCAAGGAGATCACACACTTTGAAGTCAGCTCCTCTTGGTGTTTGCCCCTGCCCTCATTTGCTCCAGGCCCCGCAGACCTCAGTTCGTTCATCATTGTTTTTCCTTTCAACCTGGAACAATATTTCCAAGTCTCACTTAGCTTTCAGGCAGACACCTTGTCCACACACACCTCACCCTAGGATTTCACCTCTTAAGAGGAGAGCCAGAAACTCTTGCAGACTTCTGCTTTCTAATAGACTGCATCCCTGTCTTGAAATGATGAGTTCAGAGTGACCCCTAGCTTAATTGAGGAAAGGAAAAGGTAGAAATACAAGAATAAAAAATATAGATAAATACCTAAATTATTGCCTGGTCACCTATTTACCTTTTTTTTTTTTTTTAAGGATTTATGTAGGCTTTGTTTCGATCATTCTTAATTTATCATCACTACATCTATTAATGCTACATGATGCCAAAAAACAAACTCACTGCTATAAATCGATGCCTGCTCATAGCAACCCTATAGGACAGGGTTGAACTGCCCCTGTGAGTTTCCAAGACTATTACTCCATATGGGAGTGGAAAGCCCCATATTTCTCCCACAGAGCAGCTGGTGGTTTCACACTGCGGGCCTTGTGTTTAGCAGCCCAATGCATAACCACTACACCACCAGGGCTCTTTCTGCTGTTGTCTTCTGTTGTCAGACTATCAAGAATCCCAGGCTAGAAAATGAAAACTAACTTGAACCACAAAAAATCCAAGCATCTGATCATTTTGACTAAGTAGAGTGGGAATACAATTCCCTACAGAAGCAGCATCCCGGGCCAATAGATATGTGTGGGCGTGAGTTCATTTATACATGTCAATTTGTAGAAGAATATAGGAAATTTTTCATTACAAAAATAATAATGGTAGTATAACTGCAATCACAGTTTTATAAGTGTTTACTTGAATAAAGCCTTTAATTAAAGGATGTATAATAATGATGAGCACAAGAAAGAAGAAAATATTCTAAAATGGATTGATTATGGTGGTGTTTGTACAACTCTTCTTATTATGATTGAATTGTGTGATATGTGAAGCATATGCCAATAAAACCGTTAGAAAACAAAAAAATGGTGGAAAGTTCCAACAGAAGGGTCAGAGGTTTTTGGAAAAAAATAATAAATAAAATGTGGTGAGATTACTAATGATAATTTTTCCATGTTTTCAAACATGTCTACAATACAGATATATGTTATTTGATAACTAGAGAAATGAAGTAATGTTATTTTTGAAACATAAAGCCCTTTATTAAGTTGTACTCTTATTATTTGTACTAACATATATATATAACTTTAATTATATTTTTTAATGATCATGGATTGCCTTGAGTCTGAATCTATGTAACAGCAACTAGCTAAGGTTACTGTACTTACTAAAAATATCCCTTATAAATCATATGTACACTAATTGCTGACTCAGAGAGGATGGTATAATTTAATTGGATTTTCTCCACACAATTGACTTCAGAACAAGGAAGTAACCTCAGGATGTCATGCAGGTTATGAGCATCCTGGTTTGCAGGTTAAGCAAGTCATCAAGAATCTGCTGGGTAAAAAATCTGGTCTGACTAGTTGTCCTGGCTCTCAGAACTCCTGACTCCACCCTCTGGATCCAGGCTCTAGTCTACCACATCTCTTCTATGGCAAATCTGATAACTCCTTCTTACAGAGGCTTACAAATCAGATAAGGTAAAGGTACACAGAAGGCAAAATGGCACCTGTCCCAGACGTGTTTAGTGTCGACGTGTGAGGGTGAAGGATAAGAACTCCCGTGATTGCTGGAGTCGAGCCTGGCTCCTAATGTCTGACTCAGTTATCTTTAGCTCTATTTGGAATTCTAAAGTAGGCTGAGTCAACAAGCTATACAATGCTTCTGCCGTCCTGTACTCCTTTATTGCATTTGATAATTCAATGAAATAGGCACATGGAACTCACAATTACAGGGTTTATTCAATACCATCAGTACTTGATCATACGTTACCTCTTAAAATGAGTCAGTGTTGACAAATTCTTTCTGGTACAGTGACTCTTCCATCTTCTTTTGATGCTTCCTGAATCATTCAATATTTTGCACATGGAATCCTTCAATAAATCAACTTGAATTTTTTTCAGTTCTTTCATTTTGAGATATACTGAATGTATTCTTCCCGCTAGCTTTCTAATTCCAGGCCTTTGCATATTTCATTATACAGTAATTCTATATTTTGTATTCTTGAGCATATGTGTGTGTGTGTGTTTCCAACAGTTTTATTGATGCATAATTTAGATATCAATGAATAGTTCAATCATTGGATCACAGCAAGGGGAATTATACAATCAACACCACAAATTAGAGCAACCCAACCCACCCACTATCGTTAAATCCCCTTTAAAATGAGTTGTGCAATCATGATCAGTTCTAGTGCTCCCTCCCCACTCCTGCTTTATTTACCCCCGAAACCCCTTTCCTCCCCCATTGCCCTTCCCCACCCCTGTATTCCCTATAACACTTTGTATCAGTTTATGATCATTATGCACCCACTCATCCTGTGCTTCACAGTTGGGAAACCCAACAGAAAACAATGAAAAACAAATTGCACTAAGGTGGTAAGGATAAGATCACATTATTATAAAGGCAAAAATGCACATAATGTGTGAGATGGAGAAGACCCCCATCAACATTCAAAAAGCCAGGGAAGAAATTTCTGTCATGGAACAACTAAGAGATATTTGCACCCAGAACAAACTCAGGTTACATCCTTAGGGAGGTCAACTGATCAAGTACCGAGCTCAATCCTCTTGCGCTGCCATTTGAAATCTTCTGTTCAGCTCTTTCACGCCCTCGTTTCTTCCGTTCCCTTCAGCTACTCTACGATCAAGGACAAGTGTCAGCGCCCTTTTGTGCATCCGCTTTTGTCTTTCCTTTCTTCCCTGTCTTTTTAAGAACCTTTCGGTTCCCTTGTGTCTGATCTTGATGCCATCCCACAGTTTGTCTAGTCTTTGGTCATCGGTGTGCAGTTTCTCAAACCTGCTCCTGAGATGGTCTCTAAGTTCATGTGGAATATGCTCAAGGTGATATTTTCGCTCTCACGGACTTCTTTAAATGGTCATCAGCTTCAATCTGAATGTATACATGAGCAATTGATGGCCTGTTCCACAGTTAATGCCTGGAATTTTTGACTGCTAAAATTCCGCTTCTCCATCACTTCTTCCTACAGATGTAATCCATTTTGATTCCTGTTTTTTTCAACTGGTAAGATCCATTTGTATGGGTACCATTTATGTTGTTGAAAATAAGAAAATTGCAAGGAAGAAGTTATTGGTCTTCCAAAATTCTGTCGTGGGCTCTCCAGCTTTGTTTCTATCACCAGGCTGTATTTTTCAACTAACAAAACTTGTTTTCAACTTTCACATGCCAATCACCAATGCCTTTTGATCAACGCATATCTTCTGACTGCAGAAGGTGGTAGGATACTTCCATTTCTTCATCGCTGTGAAGAAGTTTACTGGATAAATTTGAATATTAGTTGTATTAACTTTTCTCCACAATTGGAATATAGGTATTATGCTATCATATCTAACATTGTACTTCAAAATAGATCTTGACATCTTTTTTTATGATGAATGTGACACCATTCAACTTGAGTTTATCATTTCAGATACAATAAACCATGTGACTCTCCCATCCAAAATGGCCAATCCCAGTCCATTTCTGCTCACTCATGTCTAGGGCATCAATTTTACGTGTTTCATTTTTTATGGCATCCAATTTTCCTAGACCCGTACTTCATACATTCCACATGCTGACTATCAATGGAAATTTTGCGGTTTTTTTCCTCTCCCTTGGAGACCTTCCCCATCGCAAATGAAGGTATCACAAGCTTTGCTTCATGGATGTCATCAAGGTGAGGAGGCAGCTCTTCTCCACCCTGTGCTTTCCCACCTGACGAGCTGATCTTCTAGCACTATATCAGACAACATTCTGCTGCTATTCCCAGGGTTATCGGCAGCTAGTATTCAGAAGTAGACTGCCTCTTGCTTCTTCCTAATCTGTTCTTCATGTGCATACTCCATGAAAGCTCGTTCACCCTGGGCGACCCGGCTGACTTGAAATATGTGAAATACTGGTGACATCGCTTCCAGCATCACAGTAACAAGCAAGTCACCACAACATAACAAACTAACAGATGATTGAGGAATGCATACATGTATATATATAAAATATATGTTGTATATATGTATAAAAGACATATATACAATGCACGTTATATCTATACCCTGTGCAAAACACTGTACATTTTTACTGAATCCTTACAGCCCTATGAGATGGCCATTATTATCTGTATTTTACAGACAAGGAAACTGATCAAGTAACTTGTCCAAGGTGACACGGCTATACTGATCATTGGACCCACCTGTCCGACTCCTGGTGGTGTAGGGGGTGCCCTTTGGACTGCTAACTGCAAGGTTATAACTACCATCCACTCTGTGGGAGATGGATGAGGCTCTCTACTCCCATAAACAGTTACAATACCAGAAATACACAGGGGCAGTTCTTCCCTGTCCCATAGGGCCACTATCAGCTCCCTCTGAGGTGGACCTGACTCAATGGCAGTGAATGAGTCTGGTTCCTCAGTCTACACTAGTAACCACAAAGTAATTCGACCTCTAGCAAGCCTCCTTTCACATTGCTCTCATCAAAGTCATTCTGCTGGTTTTGGGCCATCTCTCAGAAAATACGAAAACTTGCAAAGGAAAGGCACCCTGTGTTAGTCTGGGTACATCAGAGAAACAAATCCACAGAAACTCATGTATAAGAGAGAGTTTTATATAAACGTTAAGTGCACATCAAGAAAACATCCCAACCCAGTGCTGCCCAAACTGACAAGTCCAACATTAACCTATATGTCTGACACCAATCCACAAAGTCCTCCTCCATCTCACAAAACACACACTGTGATGCCAACTGCAGGAGGAAAGCCGAGTCAGTGAACGTGTAAGCATCTCAGCACTGGCAGGGGTCTCCACTCGGCTGCTCCAGCACCCAGGGCTGCATCAGGGTAGGTCCATGCTGCTTCTCCTCGGGGATGTCTTGCAGGAAGTGAGCCTTGCCAGCTGAAGCAGGGAACTGGCTAAGGCAGCTGTACCCTGGTCCAACCATCACAAAGCAAGAGACCCGAGAACTAGAAAGGCGAGGCTCACTGAGCCATTTATCTGTCCTCCCTTCAATTAGCTCCACATGTGTTTATTGGCCAGGTTGGCACAATAAACTAACTACCTCACACCCCACATCTATTTTTTTTTAACTTTTATTGTTATTTACCCCCCATCTATTTTTTTTTTTTTGCTTTTTATGGTGATTTATGTGAAAGTTTACAGAGCAAATTGGTTTCCCATTAATAATTCATACACATTTTGTTTCATGACATTGATTGTAATCCCCACAATGTAACAGCATGCTTACTACTTCTTCCCGGTGCTTACTGTTTCCATTGCTCTGTCTTATCAATTCTACTTTCTGAGCTTGATACCTGGGCAAATGCTGTTGAACTTCATTTTTCAATACAAGTGAGTTAACACTTCCTGGGATTGGGCAGCCTAGTAGCTCTGAACCCATACTGTCTTTGATCACATGAGCAGGCTTCATACCCAAGTTCATGCAGGTTCATTTTCAAGGAGAGATTGGATGAGCAGCTAATCAAGTGGCAATGCATTTGGAACAGGCTTTGACCAGCAAGGCAGAGAATTTGAAGTTCAGTTAACATCATAAAATATGACCTTGAAATCCTGGTTGTTTAGTTGTGAGAGATGTTTATGGAATACTGACAAATGTATTCAGCTTTCTAGATATTCCAGGGGTTGTCCTTGCGTTAAGCTAATTCATTGGGGCTTTCTATTCCAATCATGTGGCCACTCAGAATGGCATTTCCTAAACTGCTTTTGCATCGTATTTTACCTGCATACATGGAATAGCGATTCTGAAAGTCTTCTGTAATTTGCATTCCTGTGTGGATGTGCTGAAGGAAGTGCTGTATACTTTACATAGGTTCCTCTTTGGGGGACTGTTAGAAAAATGTCTAGCAGGCCTTGGTATCAGGAAGTAGTTGTGTTCAGCATGAGAAACTAACTTGTTTCTATGCTTTCTGCTCCACAAATTACGTGACTGGTCTTGTTTCCTTCTTTGCTTTGGCTCCAAGGACATGAAAAACCGATGTGCAGCTTCTCTCTGGCAATTAGCCCCACTTCAGAGCAGCCGACATGGAGTATAATAACTGCACCCTGACTTTAATTTTTTTCCTCCTCACCCTTATTTTCCTTTCCTCCCCCAATCCCAATGTCCTTAGTTACATATGATACACGTATTTCTTGTTGCTATGTTTTAAGCACAGAGGCATGCTGATTCAAAAACAATGTTTTGTAATATTAGAACTAGCAATAGCTAATTAATTCTAGAAGGAAAACTCAAGATTATGGCTAGGGCTGTATGAACTATGCGTAAACCTAGATATGTAAGGAATGACCCTAGCGTCAAATAGGGTTACATTTGCAGTTTTCAAACCTGGTTCAATCGTTCCACAGGTCCCCTGGCTACTCCCTGGCTGGTCCTCATTTGCTCTCCATGACAGACATTGCCAAGTGAGTGGTCACTCACAGTCCGGCTTTTCTTGCCAGGGAGCTATCTGGCTCTCAAGGGTTCAGTCATTTCAGCTTATCTGTATAGTGAAGGGGAAAAAGATCAGTGAAAGATTTCTTACCATCAAGTCCTTGTTGATGCATGGCGGTCCTATGTGTGTCAGGGTAGAATGTGTTCAGTGGCTAGTTTTTCAGAAGCAGATCACCAGCCTTTTTTTCAGAGGTACTTCTGGGTGGACTTGAACTTCAGATCTTTCCGTTCCTTGCTAACCATTCATACTACCCAGGGACTCAACCATGTAAATAAGGTTGAATGCCTAAAACTGTTTGTCACTGAAGAGACAAAAATATAGGCAACTAAGCACCAGAAAGTGTTACAACCTGGTTGGAAATAAAAATTGACTGGATTTTTCTTATCCTGAGTTCTCATAAGGCATAACCAGAGTCATGAAAAACCAGAGAAGACCATGCAGCCAATAGTTAAGTCTAGCCTCAATCCTAGGAGCACTGTGAATTCAGACTAGGCCACAGCTTCCCCAAAAGGGTGAATGTGGTCATGATCTAGTGAATGATACTAGATATCTGTATTGGCTAGTTGCCCCTTCTCCCAGCAAAAAAAATGGTAGATCTGTGAATTCACTTACTTTGAATTTGTTGGGCTGCTCTTGTGTTCCATCTCTGCCAAGGAAATGATCACAATCAGATTTCAGAGAAGATAAACAGAGGCTGTAGGTATAATAACTCAACTAACAGGACTATGCAGTGCAAACCAAGAACTAAGGGAAGTCACAGGCAGCTTCTGGGGTGTGATTATTAGTAACATTATTAGTAGTAGTAACATTAGTAACAGTGCTGGATGTGGATGGATAGTAACAGATTATTAGTAACAGTGCTGGATGTGGATGGATAGGAAGAGGAGAGATGACATCCCGGCAAAGGCCATTGTGTGAGGAAACACATGGAGATCGAAATCCAAATGGGGAAGATCTGTGTGGATACAAAGACCCATCTGGAGGAGCCTTCTGAGAGAGAAAGCCGGCTCCATAAGGAGATGCTGGGTATTTGGGTGCTAACTTCAAATATTTTAAATGGATTTAATAGAGCCCAGGAAGTTCCCAGGGTGTAGCACTTCTTCTTCTTCTTCTTCTTCTTCCTCTTCCTCTTCTTCTTCTTCCTCTTCCTCCTCCTCCACCTCCCCTTCCTCCTCCTCCTCCTCCTCCTACTCCTACTCCTCTGTTTCTTGAAGTGTACGAGCAAGAGTTTGGTCTTCAAGAAAACCTAAAGGGGTGGAACCCAGCCAGGCAATGTCAACAAGAATCCAAAAGAGTTTTGAAAACTGTGATGGCATGCTTCCTGAGCAACAGCAAGGAAGGGTTCATTTAAGGAGATGACCCTGTGTTTGAGTAATTCCTGGTAATGCTGGCCCTGGGATTATGCACAAGGAGAATTTTACATAAAGGTCTCTAGCCCCTCACCATTATTATGCCAAATCCAGATCTGCTCATTCTAATGTTCGGTGTGGATTGTGGAAGTTCTATTGAACTAGAAGGTCCTCTGTAAGGATGCATTATTTTTTACTATTAATGGATGTAAACTAAGAGAGGATTTAAAGTTTGGCACTTTTGTCCCAGGGTGGCTGAAACAGTGCAGGAGAAAAAGAGCCCAATGAGAGTTAAGGTGAAAGTAAAACAGAACACAAAGGGGCTCCGTGCATAGGTTATGAAAAAACTATTAATCAGCTTGGCAATTGGTTGACCATGAGGTGATCCTGTGACCCCCATTGATCCCATGAAGAATAAAGATTTCTCTTTGTCCAGGCAGAAAATCTTCAGGTAGAAATCGAGGGGGCTGATTAGGACACTTTTATAAAATTCAGGTAACTACTCATATATGTGTATGTATTTGTGTGTTACACAAAAGGGCTTCAAAAAGTTTGTGGAAAACTGACTTGAAATATAATGGAATTTTTCCACAAACGTTTTGAAGCGTGTGTGTGTGTGTGTATATGTAAAACCTTTTCCATCTTGTGTATGTAGTATATGTGTGTGTGTCCATGTGTACAGACCCAGACAACATACTATTCTTCTATATGTAAGGTCACTATGACTTGGCACTGTCTCTAAAGCACCTAAAAACAGCAAACATATGTATCTACACACACACACATGGCTATATATGAAACATTTGCCACATCAACACGTTAGCATGTTTGTATGGATAATACAGTGACAATTAAGTTCCTCATGTTATATGGTACCACAATTTTCCATCACCCTTTAGCAAAAGCTCAGTGAACACTTTTAAGGACTGGCACAATACAGGACCCCAGAGCATGAACCTCCCAGATTGACTTGCTTCTACCTCAATCCAGAGGCCACATGTTGCTGACATTTGGGTTAGATCTTCCCTTGGGTTGTTATTGTTTTGCAAAAGCTAAAACTAACAATGAACTACTTTTTTTAAAGTCCACCTTTTCATCTCCTGAGGACATCTGTAAACTTAGAACACCAACCTTGCAAATTGGCCAGTCTCAAAAACAATGCACATAAGAATTAGCTAGAAAGCTGGTTTCAAATGGAGATTACAGGGCTCACCGCACAAGGAGATTGTAATTTAGTAAGTCTGAAATGAGGCTCAGGAATCCCCATTAACTAACATCCCAGGTGACACTGGTGTTGCTCATCTCTAGATCATGCATTGCAAATGTTGCTAAATCCATCCATGCCCAAATTAAATCCATAAGCTAACACTGATCAAGAAGCCTTTGAGAGCATGACATGGTGTTTGTACATGAGTATTTGGGCTCATTTCTCCAGGGCAGAAGCTGGCATAAAGTCAGGCTACGAGATTCTGATGATCCCAGTGTAGATTTAAAGCAGGGACAAAAGTTTCTCCCTAGGGGTGTTGTATAATATTACTCCAACTGGCATTTATTAGTCACCTTCAAACAGTGTATTGCTAGGTCTCTTGATGAATTTCCCGGGTGTATAGGCTCCTACAACTCCCTTTCTTCTCCCTCCAAGGGCAAAAATGCAACTCAAACACAAACCAGATTACTGAGCTTTTAAATTACTGAAGATTTAAATTACCCTTGAAGTCATCGAAACTTCTCTGCTCTGTCCTGAAATTACCCAAAAGCCACAGAAGTCCTCTCACCACTGTTTTCTTCACCTTGTGGAGAAGAAAAGGAAGCTAATTGCCTGTATTACAGAAGTGTCTCAGAAGAAAAGCCTGATGATTACTTCCAAATAATCTGCCACCGAAAGCTATGGAGTGAGACTGTCAAGACGGAGAACTGTGCAGACATGCTACATGGACCCTTTTCAAAAAAGGTACAAGAGACCAAATGAAACAGATGCAGATGAAAATCCTGGAACCCTGACCTTCAGAGGAAAGGCTAGAGAGTAGATTGAATACCAACTAGAAGAAACTGAACAAAAGCAGTGAGAGAGGAGACAGAAGAGTGAATTGTCTACTAGCCTGAGGTTACACAGCCATCTTTAACTTTTGCAAGACGCATTCCATCAGAAAATAGCCTGGCACACTGGTGGCTAACAACAAGAAGGGTGGCATCCTACCTAGTTCCTCAAACCCTCCTGGTGACTAGAAGGGTGCCTAGTCCTTTCCTCATCCACTCAGTGGCCCATGACACACACAACCCGCCCCCTGTGCAGTCCCTGCCCTGCTTGAGGCGGAAATTGCACCCTTACAGATGAGGTGCAGGTGAACCTGCCTATATCTAGAGCAGGTACAACCTTCCTAATGCTGTGACCCTTTAATACAGTTCCTCGTGTTGCAGTGATGCCTCCCAACCATAAAATTATTTTTGTTGCTACTTCATCATTGTACTTGTGTGACTGTTATGAATCCAGCGACCCCTGTGAAAGGTTGGGAACTGCTGATCTAGAGGTACATGAACTAACTGATAAGGAATTCAAAAGAATGGTATTAGGATTGAGAGAAATTTATACACTAACCAGAAAAGCTAGTGGTGAAGAAATTGAAGAATTTTGCCAAGAACTTCAGTCAGAAATTCATCAAACATGCAATCAAGATGTATTGATAGCTATTGGTGATTGGAATGCAAAAGTTGGAGGCTAAGAGGAAGTAACAGTAATTCAAAAATGTAGCCTCAGTGATAGAAAAAAACCTAGAGACTGCGTGATAGGATTTTGCAAAACCAACGACTTGTTCATAGCACATACGTTTTTGCAACAACACCAAAGGCAACCATGCACATGGACTTCCTCAGATAGAATACACAGAAATCAAATTAACTACACCTGTGGGAACACACGATGGAGTAGCTCAATATCACGAACGAAAAGCAGACCAGGGGCTGATTGGGGAACAGACTACCAATTGCTCATATGTCAGTTTAGGATAAAACTGAAGAAAACAAGTGAACAGAAGCCAAAATATGCCCTTGAATCTATCCCACCTGAATGTCAAGAACATCTCAAGACCAGATTTGACATATTGAACACTAATGCCCAAAGACCCAATAAGCTGTGGGAGGACATCCAGACCACCATTCATGAAGAAGGCAAAAGGTAATTCAAAAGAAAGAAAAAAATAAAGTGGTTGTCAGAAGAGACTCTGAAACTCCCTGTTAATCATAGACTAACTAAAGCAAATGGAAGAAAGAATGAAGTTAAGGAAGTGAATAAGAAATTTCAAAGGGCACCTTGAGAAGACTAAGTCAAATATTATAACAAAATGTGAATGGACCTAGAATTAGAAAAACAAAAGGGAAGAACATGCTCAGTTTCATATCTGAAACTGAAAGAACTCAAGAAAAAATTCAAGCCTCCAGTGGAAATGTTGAAAGATTCAAGAGGTGAAATAGTGAACAATGGAGGAAGCACCAGAAGAAGATGGAAAGAATACACAGTCACTGTACCAAAAGAATGAGTCAACATTCCACCATTGCAGGGCGTAGCATATGAGCAAGAACCAATGGTGCTGAAGGAAGAAGTTCAAGCTGCACAGAATGCATTAGCCAAAAACAAGGTTCCAGAAATTGATGGAATGCCCATAGAAATGTTTCAGAAAGCTGAAGAAGCACTGGAAGCACTCACTCATCTATGCCAGGAAATTTGGAAGACAGCTACTTGGCCAACTGACTCATATTTGCCAAGAGACTCATATTTGCCATTCCAAAGAAAGGTGACCCAATAGAATGCTCAACAATATCATTGATCTCACACACAAGTAAAATTTTGCTTAAGATTATCCAACAGCCCCAATCCCAACTATGTGGACACCCTGCTTGCACCCGAGAAGAATTCACTTCAGAGGACAGCACTGAAGCTACAGCTCAGGGAGAGGGGCACATCTGATCAGAGCACACGGGAGCAAATGAAGAGGGAAGGAGACAGTGGAGCACATCCTGGTCCATGAAGCCCCCAGGACGATATTCTTGCTCAGAGCAGCCAATGCACAGAGAGGAGCATAGGACTGGCCCCACCACAAAAACCGATGTCTCTCGCAGACCCACAGCACTCCAGCAACAACACTGAGGGTATAGTGTGGGAATTGTGGCCTATCTGACCCCACCACACCAGGGCGAAACTGCTAAGGGCGTGCAACAGAGCAGCAAGGGGAGCAAAGCAATGAAGTCCCCAGGGAATACCAAAAATAGGTTTTGGGTCCAGGGTGTGGCACCCCATCAGACTCAAACGGAAAATACTCCTAAAGGTCAACAAACAGACCTGGAACCATTTATAGGCTCTTTTTTTTTTTTTTGGTGGGGGGGGGGGCCAGGGGGTCATTGGTTTTTTTGTTGTTATGTTTTGTTTTTGTTTTATTTTTCTCTGTCTTGGTTTTGTGCTTATTATTGTCTCTGCATGTCTATCTAGATAAGATAGGTAGGATAAACAATCCAGGGAAGAAAACAATGGGACTGATGGTTCCAGGAAGGGGTGGGGGAACATGGGAGAGGGGGAGGCAGGGGGGGGAGGGCGGGAGGGAAGGAAGTGGGTGTTAACAAACCCAGGGACAAGGGAAAACAGGTGATCCGAAATTGATGGTGAGGAGAGCGTAGGATGCCTGGTGGGTCTTGATCAAGATCAATGTAATTGAGAGGAATTACTGAAACCCAAATGAAGGCTGAACATGCGAGTGGGACAAGAGGAAAGTCAAAGGAAATAGAGGAAAGAACTAGGAGGCAAAGGGCACAGGCCTGTACATATGTAAATGTATTTATATATAATTGTAGGGAAATAGACCTGTGTATTTATATCTATATGTTTGAAATCAAGGTAGTAGATTGATATTGGGCCTCTATTCAAGAATTCCCTGAACACAAGCACACTTTGTTCTAATAACCTGGCATTCCATGATGCTTAGCTTCCCGACACCATCACTGAAGTCCAAATGGATGCACAAGCAAATGTGATGAAGAAAGCTGATGGTACCCAGCTATCAAAAGATATAGTGTCTGGGGTCTTAAAGGTTTGAAGATGAACAAGCGGTCATCTAGCTGAGAAGCAACAAAGCCCACATGGAAGAAGCACACTAGCCTGTGTGATCATGAGGTATCAATGGGATCAGGTATCAGGCATCAAACCCAAAACAAAAAAAAAATAATATCAATGTGAATGAGGGGGAGTGCAGAGTAGAGACCCAAAGCCCATCTGTAGACAATTGGGCATCCCCTTGCAGAAGGGTCACAAGGAAGAGACAAGCCAGTCAGGGTGCACTCTAGCACCGAAGAAACATACAACTTTCCGCTAGTTCTTTAATTCTTCCTTCCACCACCCACCACCCGGTATCATGACCCCAATTCTACCTTACAAATCTGGCTAGACTAAAGCATGTATATGGGTACAGATAAGAGCTGGAAACATAGGGAATCCAGGACAGATAAACCCCTCAGGACCAATAATGAGAGTAGCAATACCAGGAGGGTAAGGGAAAGATGGGGGGAAACATTAAAAAAATAACAATTTATAAAGTATGAGGGGTTCATATGGGAGGGAAGGTGGGTGGAAGGGAAAAAAATGAGTAGCTGATACCAAGGGCTCAAGTAGAAGGAAAATGCTTTGAGAATGATGATGGCAACAAATGTACAGATGTGCTTGACACAATGGATGCATGGATTGATGCATGGATTGTGATGAGCTGTAGGAGTCCCCAATATAATGATGTTTTAAAAACGAGAGAGAGAGATAACAACAACTAAAAAAGATCATCCAACAATGGTTTCAAGCAGTACATCAACAGAAAACTGCCAGAAGCTCAGGCCAAATTCAGAAAAGGACATGCAACAAGGGATATGATTGCTGGTGTCAGACAGATCTTGGCTCAAAACAGAATACTAGAAAGATGTTTACTTGTGCTTCATTGACCATGCAAAGGCATCTACCTTACAAATCCAGCTAGACCAGAGGATGGACACTGGTACAGATAGGAACTAGAAACACAGAGAAACCAGGACAGATGAACCCTTCAGGACCATTGGTGAGAGTGGTGATACCGGGAAGGTGGAGGGAAGGTAGGATAGAAAGGGGGAACTGATTACAAGAATCTACACATAACCCCCTCCCTGGGGGATGGACAACAGAAAAGTAGGTGAAGGGAGATGCCGGACAGTGTAAGAAATGACAAAATGATAATAATTTATAAATTATCAAGGGTTCACAGGGCAGGGCAGGGAGGGAAGGGAAAAATGAGCAGCTGATACCAAGAGCTCAAGTAAAAAGAAAATGTTTTGAGAATGTATAAATGTACAAATGTGCTTGACACAATGGATGGATGGATGGATTGTGATAAAAGTTATATAAGCCCCCAATAAAATGATTTTTTTAAGCATTGGACTGTGTGGACCATAATAAACTGTGGATAACCTTGAGAAGAATAGAATAGGATACTTCATTGTGGTCATTGGAACTTGTCCATGGATCAAAACGCAGTTGTGCCAACAGAACAAGGGAATAATACTGCATGGTTTAAAATCAGGAAAGCTGTCCATCAGGGTTGTATCCTCTCACCATACTTGTTAAGTCTGTATGCTGAACAAGTCATCACAGACGCTAAGTATATGAGAAAGGGTGTGGCATCAGGATTGGAGGAAGACATTAACCACCTGCAATATTCAGACGACACAACCTCGCTTGCTGAAGGCGAGGAGGACTTGAAGCACTTGCTGATGAAGGATTTTAGCCTTTAGTATGGATTACAATTCAATGTAAAGAAGACCAAAATCTCACAACTGAAGCAATAGGTACCATCATGATAAATGGAGAAAAGGTTGATGTTGTCAAGGATTTTCTCTTGCTTGGATCCACAATCAATGCTCATGGAAGCAGCAGTCAAGGGATCAAAAGACATACTGCATTAAATAAATCTGTTGCACAAGACCTCTCTAGAATATTGAAGAGCAAGGATATTGAGGGTGAAGGTGCACCTGACCCAGATCATGGCATTCTCTATTGCATCACATGCATGTGAAAGTTGGATGTTGAATAAGGAAGACTAAAGAAGAATGGATGCATTTGAATTGTGGTGCTGGAGACGAATATTGAAAATACCATTGTGGGGGATTAAAATAATGGAATCAGACATTTTCATAGTAGCATGCTCACCTCAGCCCCACTTGGTCATCCACATAGAGAGAGGGGAAGGGGAAGGAGGACAAGGGGAATAGGAACAGGGGAGTGAGGACAGGAGAGGAGAGGGGGAACCAATGAGAGGCCAAGAGGAATCTTTATTGCTAACTCAGATTGTATACCTTTTGGGGGCCCTGCAAGCCCCCTAAATGCAAGCAAAGACATAAGTCACAGGAAGGGGTTGTACTATAGGTAATACAGCAATGAGAGGGGGACAATCCAGGGATATACATGCAATAGGAAGAGGAGGGATTGGGGTATACATGTGACAAGAAGGGCGGATCCTAGATTCAGAATGGCAACCTAACTTTGGATGTCACTGAGCAGGTTTGATTGTTCTCTGGATCTCCATAGAAATCATTATCAGTAGGGTGTAAACCCCACCTACAGGAACCAGACTAATAGTCGCAAGCCTTTAGGGAGAAGTAGCCCATTGTCCTTAACAGCAGGGAGTGGGCCCTACCTGCGGTGGGCCCAGACAGTAGTCTGGCAGCTGACTGCCTTCAGGGAGGTAACTTGACAATCATTTACCATTAGCTTCATGCAGTGTCCTAAGTCTAACATCTATTTGGGGGAGACGACTTGGAAGACATCTTTCTGTTTCCCACAAAGCATGGACTGCTAAAAAGACAAACTGATCTGTATTGCAAGAAGTAAGGCCAAAATGCTCCTTAGGGACAAGGATTGTGAGACTCTGTCTTATATACTTTGGACATGCTGTCAGGAGAGACCAGTCCCTGGAGAAGGACATCTTCTTGTTTGGTAAAGTGGAGGGATGGCAAAAAAGGAAGAAAGCCCTTGACATGACCTTTACAGAAGTAGAAAGTCTTGTCTTTCTCCCATGGAGCAGCTAGTCATTTTGAATTACCAACCTTGTGGTCAGCAGCCTAAGGCGTGACCACTATACCACCATGGTCCCTGTGGTGGTGCACATAGGGGGAAATTATGAAGGATTCTTTAGCATAACCAAACAATTTGAAGGAATGAGTTGCTGGACTTAGGGACTCAGGCTCACTGGACACCAAGGACAATTGCCATCGCATAGTTCACTAAGACACCTTTCTACAGCCGACTATAGTGATTAGTTACTAGTGTCTTCAACGCTTGTGAACACTATGTAAATTGCAACTATTTTTCTTTTCCTTTCTGAAGCAAAGACATGGAAACAATCAGTCCAGTGGTCTAATAGACCAGAAGAACATCAGTCTTCACAACCCTAAGACCAGAACAACTAGATGTTGCCTGGATACCACTACCAACTTTTCTTTTTTTTTTTTTTTTAACATTTTATTAGGGGCTAATACATCTGTTATCCCAATCCATACACACATCAATTGTGTAAAGCGCATTTGTACATCGTTTCTCAAAACATTTTCTCTCCA
>NW_022103914.1:556156-580288 GCF_000313985.2 Echinops telfairi
TCCATGTGGGCTTTGTTGCTTCTGAGCTAGATGGCTGCTTGTTTACCTTCAAGCTTTTAAGACCCCAGACGCTATATCTTTTGATAGCCGGGCATACCAACTTTTCTTAAAAGGACAACATTAGACGACTCTGGGTTGAGAGGGAGAAAAATGTGGAACACTCTAATTCGTAAAAGAAACCAGGGATACTGGTCAGGTAAATCTGGTAGGATCCCCAACACTATGGTCCTTAGTCACCTTTCCAGTCTGGAACTGTATTCACATTCATGTTAGAATAATCAAACATTTAAGATCAAAAGGGTAACATTGACCAAAGGACAGAGTTCAAAGGGTTAGGAAAGAAAGGATGGAAACAGGAAATAGAGGGAGGAAGTGGGATAAGCAATGGTACATTGAGGGGCTGGTAATGGATGAGTTGAAGCAATATGCACGAATAGTTGACTATGATACTGATGATCTGCTCTACAAACCGCCACCTAATTCACAGTACACCACCAGAGCTCCTCTGTAGTTGGCTAAGAGATTGATTTATTTTTAAAATTAGGAGAAACACAATATAGTTAGCAGTATAATGTTGTACCTTCAGCCTCCTTACCACATTTTTTTTAATTTTAATAAATCATTTTATTGGGGGCTCTTACAGCTCTTATAACAATCCATATATCAATTGTATCAAGCACATGTTGGCTAAGAGACTTAAATTCATTTTCAAGGCTGTATGTTTAATCAGGAGCAGATCAACAGGCCTGTCTTTGATGTATTTTGGGGGGTTTGAACTGCCAAGCTTTGTACTAGTGGTTCAGCACTTAACTGTTTTCTCCACCCAAGGATCATTGTAAAACCAAATAGAAATTATAATAGAAAGAAAAAAAATTAAGGCAACATAAATACCTGGAACAATTAGATACATTTTTGTAATGTTTCCAGCTCTTCTCTAGTGCTCTATAATTGAACATGGCTTTTTCCCCAGATATTAATAAAACAAACTCATTTCTTGTGCAATAATTTCTGTCTGAATCATCATTTTTGTTTCTGACTCATAACAACCCTATCTGAAATAGAGCAAAATACTGCCTGGTCCTGGGCCACCTTCCCAACCGTTACTATATTTGAGCCCATTGTTGCAACCACTGTGACAATCCATCTTGTTGAAGGCCTTCCTCTTTTTGACAACCCTCGACTTTACCAAGCCCGATGCCGTCTCCGGGGCTGCTCTCTCCTGATAACGAGCACAGGAGAGGAAGCCTCCCCATTTTCACTTGTAAGCAGCATCCTGGTTGTACTTCTTCTTAGATAGATGTGTTCATTCTTCTGACCGCCCAATGCTGCACTGCAATGAATTTAGTTCAGAAGAAGAGCAAACTACTGCTAAACCAACAGCAAAGATGAAGTTCAGAAACATTATTCTGAGCAAAAGACCCAGACACAGGCGAGCACTTACTGTCTGAGTGCATTCACATGAAGTTTGCAAACGGACACAGTGAGTGGTGGAGTAGGTTAAAGGAACTGGAAATAATCACCTGAGTGACATTTATGAAATATTAGTTAGGAATGTTCTATAACGTGTTACATGGGTTTATAATCTTTGCACTTAAATGTGTGCAATTTACTGCATGTAACTATGCTTCCTTTTTGTTAAATAAAATCATTTCACTCTGGGCTCTTACAGCTCTTATCACAATCCATACACAGATCCATTGTGTCATATGCTTCCATTTTAAAGAAGAAGAGTTCACCCTTGAATCCTAGAATATGTGTAAGCCATATGGGAAGTAGGAACTCCCAGTGAAAGTGACATAGGTAAGATCAGCCTCCTCCTCCTCAAGCTGGGGACAGAACTCACCCAGCTCCCTCTCTTTGCTCTGTTTTGCTCCACATCCATCTAGGCATGAAACTCAGCTAGCGACCCTGCCTCCCACCAAATCTACTCACACCAAATGTTTTTCAAATAAAATTTTTAAAAAGATCATTTTATCGGGGCCACTTACAGCTCTTATAACAATCCATACATCAATTGTATCAAGCATATTTGTACATATGTTGTTATCATTATTTCCTAAGCGTTTACTTTCTATTGAGCCCTTAGTATCAGCTCCTCTTTTTCCCCTCCCTGCCCCCCCGACCCTCGTGACCCCTTGATAAATTATAAATTATTATTGTTTTCATATCTTACACCAACTGCTGTCTCCCTTCCCCTATAGTTTCTGTTATTTGTCCCCTCGGGTGGGTGGGTAATATGTTGATCATTGCCATTGGTACCCTGTTCCTCCCCTCCTTTCCCCACCTTCCCCCTCCCCTCCTGGTATCCCTGCTCCCATTCCTGTTCCTGGATTCCGTGTGTTGTGAGCCCTTATCTCGTATTTGTACCTGTGCACATGCTCTAGTCTAGCCTTCAGTGAAAGGTAGGACTGGGGTCATGATAGTGGGGGGTGAGGAAGCCTCAAGGAACCAGAGTAATATTGTGTGTTTCATCGGTGCTTTACTGCACCTTAATTGACTCATCCCTTCCCTGTGACCCCTCTGTGAGGGGAGGTCCCATTGTCTGAAACTGGGTTTTGGGTCTCTGCTCTGACTCTCCTCATTCTCAACAATAGAGTTTTCGTTTGTTTATTTGTTTTGAGTCTTCTGATGCCCATTATCTGATCACCTCATGATCACACAGGCTGGTGTGCTTCTTCCATGTGGGCTTATTGCTTCTCTGCTAGATGGTCACTTATTTAACTTCAAACCTTTAAGACTCCAGATGCTATACCTTTTCATAACCTGACACCATCAGCTTTCTTCACCACATTTGCTTACACACCCATTTTGTCTTCAGCGATTGTGCTGGGAGGGTGAGCATCACAGAATCCCAGGTTGTTAGAACAAAGTATTTTTGCATTGAGGGAGGATCATGCCAAACTTTTTGAAAATCTTCCTGCAGGTTCAGGACCATGGGGTAGGAGGGTGGGGTCTCATTATGGAGTGCAGGCAAGTTAACTGCCACCTTACCGGCTGCTCCCTCTCCTCTGAAGAGAGAACAAAAATCCTCCTTTTCTTAAGCCATGAAGTCAGGCAACGCCAAGCCAGGGAGTCTCACCTTCCACTCTAAAGAGGCCTGATAAGGAAATTATTTTGCAAAAATTAAGAGCTCTAAAAGGAATTCTGGGAAATACAGTTTTTTGCCCCCCACCCCCCCACCCCCACTTGGTGAAGCCAAGCCACTTGAGGTGAAGCAAGGAGCAGTGGCAAAGCCCAGACTGCTAACTGCCATTTCCTCTCGCGCCACTTCCCTTCCCCTTCCCCGCACCCTGAGGAACCCCGAGAAACCTCTGAGGAGGAAAGAACTGTGACCAAAAGAGAGTTTGAAAACGGGTTCATGGGCCTTATGCAGAGTTGTAGAAAGAGTTGGAGGGGGCAGTTGGAGTTTAATGGTAGAATTCTAGCCTCCCATTCCGGAGACCTGAGTTTGATTCCAGGTCAATGCCCCTCATGCATAGCCACCACCCGTCTGCCCTTGGTGAATTGTATGCTGCTGTGATGCTAACTGAACAGATTTCAGCAGAGCTTCCAGACTAGGAAGGTCCAGGAAGAAACACCTGACAATCTACCTCTGAAACTCTGCCAATGAAAATCCTATAGGTAATAGCTGTTGGAACTCATGAGATTGCCAGGAGTCAGCGACAGACTTTAATGCAACTCACTGTGGAGTAAAGGGGACTTCGCTGTGCTACACTGAGGGGTGTTTAAGAATCCAGCTGCTAAGCGAAAGGTCAGTGAGCACTCACGCTGTGGGAGACAGATGTGGCTGTCTGCTTCTGTAAAGCTTTACTGCCTTGGAAACCTGATGAGAGCAATTCTATCCTGTCATAGAGAGTCACTCTGAGAATGAGCCCAGGTGACCCTGTAGGTGAGGTCCTGGCTGCTAAATACCAGGTCATTGGTTCCGCCAGTCACTCTACAGGAGAGGATGAGGCTGCCGGCTTCCATAAAGACTCGTAGCATTGGAAAACTTCTATAGGACTTGATGGCAGTGGACTAATATTTTGAGTGGGTTAAAACAACATACAGGGGTGGGATAAAGAGAAATTAGAGCAGAGATTGTGGTTATTCCAATATTGATGCCACTGGATGCTTTGAGGTCTGCTCTTGTGAGTGAAGGGACCCTGGCAACAGAGTGGGTGACTCTTGAGCTGCTAACGGCAAGGTCAGAAGTTAGAATCCACCAGCCGTTCTGCAGGAGAGAGATGAAGCTGTCTGCTCCCATAAATATTTACAGCATTGGAAGCCCCCAAACGGTTGCTTGCTACGAGATGGAGATGGACTTGATGGTAGTGGGTTGGGTGGATTTTGTGACAGGCAGCCAAAAGTTGCAGTAACAAAGCACTATAAACTGAGTGCTTTGTAAAAATAGAAATATATTGTCTCACAGATTTGGAGCACAGCAGTCTCATCAGATTGTCAGCAGGACCACATTCTCTCTGAAGGCTCTTGTTTGTTAGGTACCGTTGAGTCCGTTTAGACGCATCATGACCCTATCCAGGTATAACAGAATGAAACACTGCCCAGTCGAGAGTCATCCTTGCAATTGTTGTAGCTGAGCTCATTGTTGCAGCCACTGTCGACCCATCTCATTGAAGACCTTCCTCTTTTTCACAGACCCTCTGCTTGACCGCGCAGGATGCCCTTTCCACACAGAATGCTCTCTCCTAATTATTGCTAGGTAACATTGAGTTGTTTCCAACCCATAACAACCTTATGCACCACAGAACAAAACACTGCCCGGTCCTGCACCCTCCTCATAATTATGCCCATGCTTGAGCCCATGGTTGCAGCCACCGTATCAACACATCTCGTTGAGGGCCTTCCTCTGTTCCACTGTCCCTCTACCAAAGGTGAGGTCCTCCTTCAGGGACTGGTCTCTCCTGACAACATGTCCAGAGTCTGTAAGATGAAGTCTCGCCGTCCTTGCCTCTCTGGGGCATTCTGACCATACTTAATTTAAGGCAAATCGGTTTGTCCTTTTACCAGCCCATGGTACTTTCAATATTCTTCTCCAGCACCAAAGTTCAAATGCATCGATTCTTCTTTGGTCTTCTTTATTCAGTGTTCAACTTTCTTATGCATGTGAAAGTGAATTTGGAATGAATTTGAGGCAAATGAAAATCCCATGGCTTGGGTGATGTGCACATTAGTCCTCAAGGTAACATCCTCGCTTTTCTTTTCTTTTTTTTTGTAATTTCTTTTGTTTTTAATCATTTTATTAAGGGTTCATACAACTCTTATCACAATCCATACATACATCAATTGTGTAAAGCACATTTGTACATTCATTGGCCTCATCATTCTCAAAATATCTGCTCTCCACCTAAGCCCCTGGCATCAGCTCCTCATTTTTCCCCTCCCACCTCCTCCTTCCCTCATGAAACCTGGATAATTTACAAATTATTATTTTGTCATATCTTGCACATCCTGGCTTTTTAATACTCTAAAGAGGTCTTGTGTACCAGATTTATCTAAGGCAACTCGTCCTTTTATCTCTTGCCTCGCTCCTTACAACATACCCGAAGTGTGTGAAATGAAGTCTTGCCCTCCTCTCTTCTAAGAAGCATTCTTGCTGTACTTCATTCAAGACAGATTTATTTTTCTCCTGTCAACCCATAGTATATTCAGGATTTTTCACAACACCAAAACTCAAGTGCAACAATTGGTCTCCAATCTTCTTTATTAATTTGTCCAGCTTTCACATTCATAGGAGGGAACTGCAAATACCATGGCTTGTGCCAGGTGCACGGTAGTGGTCAAAATGACATCTTTGCGCTAGAACACTCTGAAGAGGTCTTTTTCAGCTGATTTAATGCATAACAAATATAAAGAAATAAGTTATTGATACATGCAACAGTATGACACAATCTCAAAATAACTATGCCTAGTAAAATAAACCTTACAAGAAAGAGTGCATACTGTAAGTTTTCATTAATATAAAACTCCAATAAATGCAAACAACTCTCTAGTGTCACCATGCATCTGTCACTCTTCATACTGTGATGGCTTACGTGTTGCTGTGCTGTGGAAACTATGCCACCAGGGTTTCAAACACCAGCAGGGCTATCTTGATGGTCAAGTCTCAATGGAGCTCCCAATCTAAGGCAGATTAGGAAGATGTGGTGATCTACTTCCAAAAATTAGCCAGTAAAAAAGCATCATGATTGCAACATAACATTGTCTGGCTTACTTGTTAAAAGATACATCATTCCAAGCCAAAATCAAACCCGCCGTCATCAAGTTGAGTCCCACTCTGAGTGACTTCAGGGGGACTTTCATCAGTAGAAACCAACTACTGAAAAAGGATACATTTGGTGAAGTGGGCCAGGGAGGGCGTGAGACATGAGTGTTGAAACGGATCCGCACGGTATCTGCAACAATGGACTGGAGTGTGACGGCAATCAGGAGGTGACACAGAACTTGGCAACATTTTGTTAACAATTGTTAACAATAACAATCTCTGGTGACAGAAATTTGATTACTGGTTGCTAGGATATGGGGTGGAGTAGGGCAAGGAGATATGGGAGGGACGAAGCTTAGGAGTGGTGTATCTGTTCATAAGGGTGTTGGGGTGCAGTGATGAAGTTGCTGCTAATCAAACGTTTGGCATTTCGAACCCACCAACCATTCCATGGGAGAAAGGTATAGCAATTTCCTTCTGTATTGATTTACAGGCTTGGAAACACTCTGGGGCAGTTCTACTCTATGTACAGGGTCACTAAGAGAATCAATAATAATGGGTTCACTTTGGCTTGGGGTTTAGAGAAGTTAATTGTCTTGATAGTGGTTAATGATATTATGGGCATATATATGTGTCAAAATTATTAAGCATTTTAAATGGGTGCCAATATCCACACACTATGCACAGCAGATCTAAGCAAGGTGAAATCCTGAACCACTTCAATCTTTCCTTCGTCTACCATGATGCTATTTATTGGTCCAGTTGTGAGGACTCAGGTTTTCTTTATATTGAGCTGCAATTCACACTGAATGTTACAGTCTTTAATTTTCATCAGCAAGTGCTTCAAGTCCTCCGCTCTTTCCACAAGCAAAATTGGACCATCTACATATCTAAGGTTGTTAATAAGCCTTCCTTTGATCCTGATGCTACATTCATCTTCATATACTCCACTTTTGTATGATGTTCTCAGCATAGAAATTGAATAAGTATAGTGAAAATGTATTATCTTGATGCACACCTTTCCTGATGGTAAACCCCTGAACATTCCCTTGTTCTGTTTGAACATTTTCTGAGTATGTTCAGACATGGAACTCTTGGGAAACAGACAGCTTCCACATGAGGACAATGAATTGTTCTGGAATTCCTTTCCCCCCCCCCCCCCAATGCTATCCCTAGTTTGTTATGATCCACACAAATAACTTTGCATAGTCAATAAAACACAAGAAAACATTTTTTTCTAGCAGTCTCCACTTTCAGCCAAGATCCATCTACATCAGCAATGATAGCCCCTGTTCTATTTCTTCTTCTCAATCCAGCTTGAATTTCTGGCAACTCCCAGTGAATTTACTGCGGCAACCTTTGTTGGATGATCTTCAGCAAAACTTTGCTTATATGTGCTATTACTAGTACTGCTCTATAATTGGTGCATTTTGTTAAGTCACCTTTCTTTGGAGTGGGTATGGATCTCTTCCCGGTGGTTGGTCAGGTAGTTGTCTTCCAGAGTTCTTGGCACAGGTGAGTGGATGTTTCCAGTGCTTCCTCTCCTTGTTGAAACATTTCCATTGCTGCTCCATCAATTCCTAGAGCCTGGTCTTTCACTAATGTCTTCACTGCGACATGACTTTTTCCTTCAGCAGTGTTGGTCCTTGATCAAGTGGTAACTCTTGAAATAGCTGAATGTCCACCAGCTCTTTTTGATCCAGTAACTGTATTCCTTCCATCTTCGTTTGATGCTTCCTGTAAAGTTTGCCTATCTCCAGATATAGATAGAGATAGATAGATAGGTATACATTGATATGGGAAAGCAAGGATTGAATTTTTTCTTCAATTCTTGCAGCTCAATATAGACTGAGCACTTTCTTCCTTTTTCGTTTTCTAACTCCAGGTGTTCGCACATTTCATTTTGATATTTGTTACTTGTCTGTGAGATTTTCTGCTCAACTCTTCATCATTTCTTATTTTCTTTCTATTATTTCAGGTCAAGAACAAGTTTCAGAGTCTCTTCTGACATCCACTTTGATATTTTCCTTCTTTACTTTTTAATGACCTTTTTTTTTTGTAATAGAGAACTTTATATCAAAGAGTAATTGTATATTAAGAAAACATCCCAGCCCAGTCCAAATCAAGTCCATAAGTCCAATTATCCCATATGTCCAATACCAGTCTATGAATTCCTCTCCAGACTCATGCAGCACGTGTAATGATGTTGAATGCTAGATCACAGACCAGTAGGTGGAAAGTCTTGTGGCTCCAGTGGCGATGGAAGCAACTCATCTCAGCAATGATATGAGTCTCCACGTGTCTTCTCCAGCTCCAGGGCTCTGGCTACCTCAGGGTAGCTCAATGTATCTTGTCAACAGAATTGTCTTGCAAAGTGTCCATTTGTCCTGCCTCCAGGAGGCTATTTATCTCCATAGATCCTCCATATCTCCAAATGAGCTCTTCAAGCTGCAACCTGATGGATAGGCTAAACTCTGCCACTTTCCTCTTTTTTTTTAATGACCTTTTTGCTGTCTTCGTGTATGATGTTCTTCATGTCATTCCCATTCCACAACTCATCCAGTCTTCTGTCATTTGTGTTCAATGAGTCAAATCTATTATTGAGATAGTCTCAAAATCCAGGTGGGATCTACTCAAGGTAGTACTTGGTTTTCGTGGACTTGCTTTAATTTCTTCCACTCCAACCTGAGTTTACATATGAGCCATTGATGATCGGTTCCACAGTCAGCCCTAGGCTTGTTTTTTTTTGTAGGTTTGTTTTAGCTGAAGATTGTCAGGGGAACGAGCCCCTAACAAATCATCACAGGTCTGGTAGGCGCTATTGTACAGCGATAATAAGTAAGGATTATAGTAAAGTCATAGAGAATAAAAGAGATAGAAGAGAGATTGAAATAATGGAGTCAGACACATTTCATGGCAGCATGCTCACCTCAGCCCCACTTGGTGGCCCATGTCAGGATGTGGAAGGTGGTAATTTAATTTAAGGAGAGAGTGATTTATTGCTAACCAAGACATATATATCTTTAGGGGCTTGCATGCCCCTTAATTACAGGTAAAGACATACATCACAGGAAGGGGTTGTACAATAGGCAATACAAGCAATAGGAGGGGGACATACAATGGGCATAAGCGTAACAGGAAGGGCATGAGCTAAGGGTGTACACCTAATAGGAAGGAGAAGGACTAGGAGTATACAGGTGACAAGATGGTCAGACCCTAGATTCATGATGGTGGCCTAACCTTGGTCACCCTTGAGTGGACTTGACCTCCCTGGGCTCTCTTTCAGGGAAACAATCTACAACTAGCCTTATCGGAAGGGAGTGGGCCCTATTCCTTCTTATGATGTCTAATAGTCTATTATCTATCTGGAAATGTACATTGTAGCTCCTATGACTCTGTTCAATAAATCTGTTGGGGATATTGCCAAGTCAGAGTTCTGTCTCTGGAGGTGCCCAATCTCTAACGCTGGTTGATTGACAAAGGGGTAGTTTGAGTCCTATAGGAACCTATCTATACCCAAAAATGTTCCAAGAAGGTCCTGCATCACTAGAACCAGTGGCCATCCAACTGACTTCTGCCCCGTAAGTTTTCAGTGGCTGACTTTTCAGAAGTTGATCGCCAAGCCTTTATTCCAAGGTAGATCGCTGAGGAAGCTTAGACCTCCATTCTTTTGGTCAGCAGCCAAGTTCACTTGCAACCACACCTTTCTTCCTGTCGCTCACAGGGGTATAGGTCATTGCCAAGACTTCAGGGCAGGCCTGAACGTTCCATGGGAGATGAGGATGTCCAATTGAAAGAGCACTGAACAGGGAGTCAGAGGACCTGGACTCCAGCCCAGCTCTGTCACTGACTGGCACGTGCCCACCAGAAAGATCCTGTCCCTCTTTCGCTGTCAGTGTCCCCAGTTGGAAAGGGAAGGGCTGAGTCTAAATCCGTTGTTTTATAAAACAAAATTTAAAGGGGGACTGAATACCTCTTTTTTATTATTATTTATTTTTAAATAGAACGTCTGTTTACAAAAAAAATAAGAGTCCCCCCAGAGCCTCATTTCTCTGATCTTTCGCACCATCCCTGTCCTCCCCAAGCTGGCCCCTGAGAGCCTCCAGTTTCTACCTCCCATAGTATGTAAGAGTTCTGTTGAATATACCGATCATCTGTTCTGGATGGAGAACTTGAGCTCGTCCATTCATTCAATAAGTACGTAGTTATTGGGCACACGCTGGGTGCTGGGCATTCTGCTAGGCAGCAAGATGACCCCAGGAAAGGAGTAGTAAGCAGCGCACACTTACTGAGCGCACATTATCCGCAAAGCACTGTTCTAGGTTCTGGGCTCTGGGGCTTTAGCAGTTATGCCAAGCAACACAAAGTACAAAAATAAGCACTCTAAGCATACCTTATGAAAAGTACCCTTCAGGAATCAAAAGAGGTGACAGCATCGAGACAAGCAGAAGCTAGAGGAAGACCTCACTTTGAATCCGACATTTCTGCTGAGAGATGAAGGCGGTGAAGAACCAGGGGAAGACCATCCCTGGTTGCAGAAGTGCAGCCCAGTGACCACAGGCGGAGGGAGAGACAAGCTTAACCTGTTCCTGGACCTGAATGAGGTCAGTGCATCTGGTCACAGGATATGAGCATCACGAGAGGAGGCTGGAGAGACCGGGCAAAACCTAAAACATGCAAAGCTTAGTTATCCCTAGTAAGGGGTTGGCTTTTTTTTTTAAGTTCAAGGGGAAGATATGGAAGGACTTTGTCCAAGAGAGCAACACTATCTAACTCGTTGACAAAAGATCACTCTGAGTCTTTTGTAGCAAACAGATGGTAGGGGGACAGAAAGAAAGAATAGAGACAAGCCCTTTGCAGCTGTCCAGGTAGAAAGAGCCAGTGTTGGGGGCAAAACGTGGCATGAAGAGGTCGAGACAAGATATACTGTAGATTTTGAGCATGAGAAGACAGAATGTTCTCACGGATTTGGAATTGGAGATCGGAAAATAAGGCAAGACTTCTTGGCTTCTGCATTGTGTAGCAAGGGGGGTGGCAGTGCCTTTGACTGAGAAGCAGGAGATTCTGGAAGGAAGAGTCACTTACAACCAGGGTGATGTCTGTGTAAGTGATTATTATGGCCAAATTCAGAAAAATGATCCAGAGCCAAAGCCACCGCTTCAGGCCCAGATCTTGACGTCAAATCTAAATCACTCCAGTTACCTCTCCCCCACCATGTTGGTTTTTATAGTGTGGTATTTCAGTATCCATAGACCCCTCTCTCCTCTGCCAGACTCAGAAAGAACCATGCCATGGATTGCACTCCACTTATTAATTCTTCTTTTTAATGTGTTCTTGTGTCCCAGGTGAAAGTTTGCAGAACAGACTAGTTTCCCATCTGATAGTTTGAACATCGCATATCTCACCTTCCCCACCCTCTTCCCATTTAGCCCTGAGTTTTGGTTCCCTTCATCCAGATTTTCTGCCCCTTCTTGACTTCCCCCCTTTGCTTTTGAGCAAATGTCCTTTTGCTTTCATTTTATGGACTGTTCTCAGGGACACATCTTTGTCAGGCCTGACTGTTTATTGGGGCGGGGCAGGAGGGGGGGGGCGATGAGGCAGAGTCTCTTGTTTGGCTGCAAGGTGATCCCTAGGAATGTTTCCAGTTCCAGGTCAGAAGAATGTCCTAGGGTCATAGTGTCAGGAATTCCTCTCATCTTTGTTGGATTACTAAATCTGGCCTTGTTTGTGAATTTGATTTTTGGCTCTCCGGTTTTTTTCCCTCCTCTCTCCGCGACCCTCTGTTGTGATCCCACTGGGAGCAGGGGGTACTGGTAGCCTAACACCAACTAGTTCTTCTGGTTTCAGTCCCACATAGGCTGCGGTTCATAAAGTCTATTCATCCTTTGGACTACTGGCTTTCTTGAGTCTTTGCTTCAGATGGGAAGGAACAATAGAGGAATCTCAGATGGCTGCTCACAAACATGTGAGACCCCAGGTGCTACTACCAAAGTAGGGTACAAAATATTGTCTTTAGGGCCGAGTCTCTGCTCCTTGCCTCTGAGCCTAGAAGCTTCATCCTGAAAGGTGTTTGGTTATGTCTGAAAGGGTTCCAAGACTGTGGCCCTTGCGTGCTCTATGATGATATCCACAAACCTGTGTCTGCTGGTGGGCGTGCTCCCTGAGGGTCTCCCAGACCTCGTTAGCATATTCATGTACTTCTGTATCCATTCATAAATACTGTGTTAATGCTATTGTTATAAGATTGTCTATGTTAGGGTAGTTACCATAGTTGTCCTTTATTCTTGAATTTCTCTCAATGTCTTCCTTTGTCTTAACCATATTGTGCTGACCTCCCCCATACTGTGTACAAAGGGGCTTCTACAAGTTCTTGGAAAAATATAATTGAAAGATAATGTAATTTTTCCATGAACATTTTAAGGTCCCTTGTATTGTTTTTCCTTTTACCATCATTATGTCTTCCATCTATGAGTAATTTTCTCTCCTTCCCCTTCCCTGCTAACCATCAAAATTCTTTCCATTATAAAGAATTAAGAGAGTTCAAATTAATTAGACTTTTTTATGACAAAACAACCATCTGTTCATATCCTTTGCCCATTTTTGATATAAATATTTATTTCTTTGTGCAAAGAAATTGACAAGAATAATTTAAAGATAGGAATTATAGTCAGTTTAATTGAACATGTAGTTTGACATTTTTATCACTTTAAACCTCTTATTGAAACAATCATAATTTTTTGAGGACCTAATGCCGGGGGCTTAAGAAGAGAGAAAATGTTTTGAGAATGATGAGGGCGATGAATGTACAAATGTGCTTTACCCAATTGATGTGTGTATGGATTGTGATAAGAGTTGTATGAGCCCCTAATAAAATGATTTTTTAAAATAAACAATCATAATTTTTAAATTCATAAAACCCAAGTATAAAATTTAGAGAGTTAAAATTATTTAGACTTTTAAACTCAAACATTATCAGTTCATATTTTGTCCATTTTTAAAATTAGATTGCCTTTTTGTTGTGTGATTCTTTTAAGTTATAAGAAAACAACTAGTTTCTCAGAATAAGTCTTAAGCCTATTAGAATTCACCAGAAAATTGTCTAAATGTTTTGTTGAGAAGGTTAATCTCTTACATGTACGAATTTATGAGCCAAAAGGCTCGCTCTCAGACCATAATGGAAAACCTTTTATTTATAATAATTAACATCTATTATGAAAGAAATTCTTATGTTTCTTACTGAAGAAACAAGCTAGGAATAGACATTATTGATGACAACATACAAAAACAGACCAGCTTCAGATTGAACAAGACTTTATCTACCTCACATTGTTTTTCGTTCTTTGTGCCCCAGACCACACCCATCGGCCAACATACTCCAGCCCTCTCTCCCCCTCCTCATGAGTGTGACGGTGATGGCAGACTCACATTTTTTTTATTTCCTAAAATTTCTTATAAAGTATCGTTGCAAATTAAATTTTCATAACTCACACCACTTTGAAAATATCAAGGCTCATTGGTTCTGATTTCCACATTGTCTTAGTAAGGACTTGATGGAGTTTGGGGGGTGGTTTGTTTTTGCAAAGATCTGGATTTTCCCCGGCTTCTGCCTAGAATGAGGAAAGAAGGGATTTTCTTATCCCAATTATGTCTTTACATGTTTAATATTGACCTCCTTGTTCAAACCGGCTCCTCCTCTTATCTCTGTAGATCCTATTAGTAGCACAGTCACCGGCCTGGTCGTCCAAAGACAATACCTCAGTCAGTCACCTGATCCCCTTTTCTTGCCCCACCCTCCTAATATTACCTTTACAAGTTGTTCATACCATCCTGTTCCTCTCAGTGGACTTGCCACAACATTGGATCGGGCTCTCATTAACTTTTAATTATTCTGTGATGGCAACCTCCTACGTGTTCTTTCTGCCCACAGGATTTTTCCAACCATCCAGTCTACACATTGGTTCTAATTTTATCTTCGTAAAGCACAAATGGTCTCTACGTGGCTCTTAATTTTGAGTCCCCTCCATGAATGACTGAACAACTAACAGAAAACCCTGGCTTTCTATGTTCTTCCTTTGAGCTCACACTTCGAACAGAACCTTTACAGCTGCTTTTAAAACAATAGGTTGGCACAGTGGCTGTTAAGACTTTAACCAAAAAAAGAAAATTAGAGGGAAATTTTACTGCATTAAAGTAAGCCCAAGAGACATGTACTGGTGTTGTCCACCAGATTATAAACTCCGTTCAAATGGTTGACCAATGTGTGTAATCCACTAGACCAGGATTCCTTAGGGAGACAGTCCCTGCCCTTACGGAGGAAGATGACACTGTCTGCCTTCATGAGGATTCACAGCCTCAGAGACTCAAAAGGGTGATTCTACTCTGTGCTATAGAGTCACTGTGGGTCGGAGTTGACTCCATGACAGCGGGTTTGGGGTGGATTTGTTTGGCGGGGGTTGTGGGGGGTGAATCTCTAAATTTTATTTAAAAGCAAATATTTATATTTGTTGTGCTATACTGAAAATATTTTTAATGTATCAGAAAGCTTTGAGACCAAGTAACAAAATACTCAACAGTGGCTTCCATAGTAAGGACAATTATCTGGAATCTGGAATAAATGGCCTCAATTTAGGGGCTCAAAAATGTCCTCTTCCTAACCCGCCTTCAGATGGTGTTAGCAAAGCTCCCTCAAGGTTACACGATACAGTGGCAGTTCCAATTGTTTCATCCCCACAGGACAAGTCCAAAAGCAGAGAGATAGAAGAAGGAGTTTTATTTTACACATAACTTACGTGGGAAAGGAAGTTTTTCCCTGATGGCCCAATAGATTTTTCCCTTAGATCTCCCTGGCCAGAACTACGTCATGTGGTCTTCCGAAACTACAAGGAATGCTGAAAGCGTGACATTTTCAGCCTCTGTAGCAAGAGGCTGACTCTAAGCACAGGAAGAACGGCAAGGACGAGGTAACCAATTCCATAAGAAAGTACAGTACACGAGAGCTCGGACTCTTTCTTCAAGTATGTTTTTCACAATGTCTAGCACAATACTGGGTATACAGTGAGTTCTTGGTCTTATTAGTTGATTGATGGATACAAAAAGCAAGATGCAAATGATCTTTTTAAAGAGTGTTGTAGGTGGTAACACACACACACCCTGACTAGCAGAAATATTCATACAACAATTGTAGTTCTAGATACATAAGCCTGCAAACACCCTCAAACAGACACAAAATAGAAATATTATATTATACATATTGTTGTTAATAGTGGAACACCAGAAACAACCAAGTTCTTTATCAACAAGAGACTGAGTAAGAGGAGGGCTTCAAAAACTTTGTGGAAAACCAGAATTAAAGATAATGGAAAACATCCACCAACCTTTAGAAGCCCCGCCCCACGCGACATGCGGAAGAGTATAAGAAAATGGCATATGCAGGTCGAGGACATCTATTTCTTCTCAAGGGGCCTGGTGCACAGTAGTGAAGAACTCAGCTGTCAGCCACAGGTCAGAGGTGGAGCCCACCAGCCGCTTCATGGTAGAAAGGCGTTTCAGTCTAAGTCTGAAAAGAGTACCACCTGGGAACCCACATGGGACGGACGGTTCTACCCTGTGGCCCCTGTCCTACAGAGACCCTGTGAGTCAACATCAGCTCGATGCAACGGGTTTGGGTTACTTGGATCTCCATATCTGCATGGAAAGATTCAGAAGCATGTTGGATGAGGAAAGAATATAATACTGAATATGTGCTTCATATACTATGCAAGTAAAATTTTTAAACTGCAATTATGTTGAATTAGAAAATGTTATACATCATTTAAAACATTAAATTTTTTCTATTATAAAAAAATAAATGAATGAAAATTGTGTTAGAGCTTCTAACTCCCTTGGAAACTCTGGTTATAGCTTCAGATTTCATACTCAGACCCATAGGACAGAACCACTGTCAGTGAGGATGCCGGGAAGCGGGGCTCTTGTTACGCATGACTTCTGGAACACACCGTTTGGTCATTGCGCCAGCCCTCTTCACCTACCTCCCGATTGGCACAGGTTGTTCAGCAGCCCAGAAGACATGCTTTGAGTCACACTGGTTTTATGTGTTGTTTTCATGTTCCCTCCCCGCTTGTTGAGGAGAATGAAACATCCCAGAGGTGGAGCTCATAAACACCTTTAAAAGCCGGCGTCTCTCTGCACTGCCCTGGTCATTCAGTTCCAGCATCCTGCTGTGCAAAGAGGCAATTAGCCAAAATGTTACCTGGAGGTTTGTCTGAAGCTAAACCTGCCACTCCAGAAGTCCAGGAGATGGTTAATGAGGTGAGTTGATGCGTCCCATGCAAGGGATTTATTCCAAACCTTGGTTCTTGCTTGGACTCGTGGTCAGCGTGTGAGTGAACATAAATGCTGGAACTTCGGGGAATGCGGGGCTTAGTCCAGGCTTCCTGACAATGGAACATGGAACCCTGAGCTTCTCAGGTGACACCTCTGGGAACCCCGACCGTGCCAGAGAGCAAGCTCCCTCTTTGCTCCTCCAGGCTTTATGAGGCATGATTCTAGGATTACTAGTTCCGTTTCTGATGATTTTTTCCAATCTAACCAAGTGATGCCACCATGTAATTAAAGTCTAAGGTTGGTAACAAGTTGATGAATTATGTTTCCAATGCACTGAGGGGAGATTTCTTTCAATGGTTCGAAGAACAATTTTCTACCAGCTTGCCTGACTAGACAATGTTGTCACCCTTCAGATGACAACACTACCAGAGAAGTGGCACGGTCCATGGTGGTTCGACAAGTGACAGGCAGCCCAGTTGATTCTGATAAAAAGAGAGAGCACAGTGCTTTCACAGAGTGGTGCCGTTCTCTGATTGGTTATCTACAAATCATCGTCCGACAAAACGTCATCGTCTGGTGCAATCTGAAAGGAAAATTGAGATAAATGGCTCTGGGGTTCGTAATTTGTTCGTGTATTCTTCCTTCTGGGTTTGGTCGGTTTTGACTGGGGCCGGGGGCACGTTACGGTTGTTGTTAGGATGTGTTTGTTTTGTTTTCACTTTCTAAGACATTATTCCCTGGCGGTCTGGCAACAAGGTCTGCTTCTTGTATCAATGGAAGGGATGCGGGGCTCTTCACTGAAGGGCTGTGGCACGCTCGCTCCGTAAGGAGCCGGACACCACTCTTTCTTTGGGACTAAGTCTTTCCATTTCCAGGGTCCTTTACAAAAGTGTAAAGAAAATCTTGAAGTCTATTTTTCTTGAAGATGTTCATATTAAGTCAATAATTTTTTTAAATAATTTTTGCTTAAAAAATAATAATAATAATAATTGTTGCTTAAAAAAATAAAATAATAATTCTTGCTGAGCCAATTCCAACTCATAGCAAAGAGTGGAATTTCCCGATAGGGTTTCCTAGGCTATAATTTTTCTGGCAGCAGACTGCCACATTTATCTCTTGTGGAGTGGCTGGTGGTTTCGAACCATTGACTTTTCGTTAGCTGCTATAAAGTTTAACCACTGCCTGAGCTGTCAGAGCTCCTTAACATACCAGGACCCCCTAGGTAAGGCCAACGGTTGAAGACTTGGCTGCTAGCCAAAAGGTTGGAGCCTGGAGTCCATCCAGAGGTAACTTGATACAAAAGGCCTAACTACCGACTTCTGAAAAAATATACCCTGCGCACAACAAAACAAAATGCTACCCTGCCCGGTGCCATCCTCACAACCACTGCTGTGTTGGAGTTCACTGTTGCAGCCACTGTATCAAGCCATCTCATTGAGGATTTTTTTTCCCCACTGACCGCTGCTATACCAGCAAGACGTCTTTTTTCAGGGACTTGTGCCTCCTGGTAACATATCCGAAGTCTGTAAGGTGGAGTCTGACCATTGTTGCTTCGAAAGAACATTCTGGCTTTACTTCTTCCAAAGCAGATTTGTCCACTCTCCTGGACGTCCACAGTATAGTCACCTTTATTCGTGAACAACGTAATTCAAAGGCATCGGTTCTTCAGTCTGCCTTACTCGTGGTTCAGCATTTTCGTATGTATGAAGTGATTGAAAAGACCGCGCATCAGACTTCCTTTCATCCTCAAAGCAACATTTTGGCTTTTGAACACTTTAAAGAGATCTTTTGTAGCATAATGGCCCAAGGCAGTAAATACAGCATTTGATGTCCTGGCCGCTGCTTCTATGGATGTTGACTCGCATCCAAGTAAAATGAAATCCTTGACAATTCAGCCTTCTCCCAACTTATCCTAATGTTCGCTGGTCCATCTGTGGGGAATTTTGTTTTCTTCACAGGCGGGGCTCATTTGAAACGACCAGCCCCTTCTCAGGAGAAAGAAAAGGCTTTCTCCTTCCATAAAGAGTTTGGTCTCAGAAGCTCACAAGTCAGAACTGACTTACTGGCCGTGAGTTTGGTTTCTTGGCTACACTGAGTTCTAACCACACTGAAGACTGTAGTCTTTTCTTTATGGCAGTAAGTGCTTCAAATCCTCTTGGCTTCCAACAAGCAAGGCTGTGTCACCTGCACATTGAAAGTTGCTCATCTTCATACAGTCTAGCTTCTCTAATTATTGACACAGATAGAGTTTGAATAGGTTTGGTGAGAGGATACCACCCTGGTGCACACCTTTCCTGATTTTAAACCATACAGGATTCCTTTGTTCTGTTCAAATGACCACCTCTTAGACTATGTATTGTCTGCATGAGCACAATTAAGTATTCCAGAATACTCTTCCACATAACTCTTGTTATGTGAGCCATAACTTGTTATGGTCCACATAGTCAATTGCCTTTTACATAATCCATAAAGTATGGTAAACATCTTTCTAGTATTTTCTACTTGCAACCAAGATCCAGCTGATATTAGTAATGATATCCCTCATTCCACATACACTTCTGAATCGACCTTGATTTTCTGGCAGCTCCCTGTTGATGTAACTCTGCAACCATTTTTAAATTATCTTCAGCAGAATTGTGTGTGTGTGTTGTATTACTGATATTGTTGGATAATTTCTGCATTCTTTTGGATCATCTTCTTTGAGATAGGCACAAATATTAATCTCTTGCAGTGGGTTGGCTGGGTGGTTATCTTTCAAATTTCTTGATGTCAATAAGGGAGCTTTTGCAGGGCTATATATGTTTGTTAAATTTTTCAATATATAATCGAGGATGGGAAGTTGGGGGAGGGAGGAAAGAAAAGAGGAGCTGATACCAAGGGCTCAAATAGAAAGAAAATGTTTTGAAAATGATGGTGGCAACATATGTACAAGTGTGCTTGATACAATTGATTTATGGATTGTTATAAGATCTGTAAGAGCCCCCAATAAAATGATTCATAAAAGAATGTTATATGGGAAATTTTTTTTCAATTGGTAGTCCATCAATTCCTAGAGCCTTTTTTTTTAACTGATGCTTTCAGTGAAGCTTCTTCCTTCAATATTATCAGTTCTTGATCATTTACTACTTCCTGAAATGGTTGAACGTCAATAATTATTTTTGGTACAGTGACTCCGTGTGCTCCTTCCATCTTCTTTTGATGCTTCCTGCTTCATTAAATATTGTACCTCAGTTGTTGGTGCCATCTAGTTGGTACCAACTCACAGCGAACCTACGTGCAACCAAACAAAGCACTACGGGTCCTGCATCATCCCCACCACTGATGTTATGTTTGAGCCCCTTGTTACAGTCACAGTTTCAATTTTCTTTCATTGACCCTCGACTTTACCAAGCATAATGCCCTTTTCCATGGACTGGCATCTCCTGATAATATGTCTGAAGTATTGAGATGAATAGAATCCTTCAATATTGTAACTCAAGGCTTCAGCTTCTTATTTAATTATTTTAGTTTGAAAAACTGCTGAATGTGTTCTTTCCTTTTGGTATTCCAACTCCAGGTCTTTGCACATTGCATTATAATATTTTACTTTGTCTTAGGGCGTGGAAAATAAAGAACACTGAGACAAAAACAACAGGCATTGCCATCAAGTCGATTCTGACTCATAGCAACCCTACAAAGGGTTTCTGAAACTGTCCATCTTAATGGGGACAGATAGCCTCACCTTTCTCTTGCAGAGCTGCTGGTGGGTTTGAACAGTTGATCTTACTGTTAGAAACCCAACATTAACCCTCTGTGCCACCGGGGCAAAAAATTGTTGATGGTTTTTTTAAAACCTTATAATCATGGTTAACAAAAACAATTGTTTCGAACAAGAAGCATCCGGAAATTCTTGAATTGTCAATATTACCCATCTGTGAGCAATGCACTAAATCATAAAAGTAATTTAAGTTATTGCTTACTGTTTACCTCAGGCTCCAGCAGAGAAGTAGAATGAGAGATCAAATTAACAGTAGCCACTAGAGAAGCCTCAAAAGAAAGCCAAAAAACAGCTATTGAAGACCCTTTGAATTACAGTTCCATTTGATCTTCATAATTCCTGAAGCAGACAAGGAAAGTGTTATGCCTATTTTTATATGATGAAATCAAGATTTAGAAGGTTAACAGTCACCTAATTATGCTACTGACCTACCTCCAAATTTTTGCACTTTCTATCATGCCAAGAACATGGGCGGCGGAGCAGACACCGGAGAGTGTGTGATAAACCTGCGTCCTCTGTCCAATCAGCCCACCTCAGGTTTAAATCCACAGGAAAACTTAGTCTCAGTCACTTCACAGCGGTACATTTCTCCAGCATCTCTTAGGTGACCATCCTAGATGTTTTGGAAGGTGGATGCAGACTGTAAGCTAATGGTCCCTGGCCTCAAGGGGTTTACAATCTAGTTGGTGAAGTCAAGGTTTCTAGGGCATAATATAAAAGAATACACAATTAAGTACTTTGCCATAATTATAGTTTTTGGACCAGGAGGGAAATGAGAAATTGTTTTGTCAAACATCCTAAGTTGGGGATAAATAATTACAGTGTGGTAGGTCAGCTTCTGGCGGGCTGAACTCTCAATTATCACTTACCTCCTCTCTCTCAGCTGAGATAGTCCCTGCCTTAGGGCACTATTCCCAAGTAAGGGCTGGAAGAAAGAGGAATTGTGAGTAAACTCTTTACAGTGTAGGAAGTACTTTCACATCAGTTATGTAATTTCTTCTCCCACAAACAACCCTGAGAGGCAGGGATTATTATATTCACTTTAGAAGTAAGGAAATGAATGAATGATTTCATCAAGATTATAGAAGTAGTTGGGCTCCCATTCAAGACCAGGCAGATGTTGGTAATCACAGATCTTGTAGGATTTACGGGGGGATACTATATAGGTCATTGACCCAGTAATTTTATTCCTTTGATTTTTTTTTTTTTTAAACTTCGAACTCATGGCCATCCAATCAATTCTGACTCATGGAAACCCCACAGGACAGCCCCTGTGAGTTTCTGGGACTGTAATGCTTTATGAGAACAGAAAGCCTCATCTTCCCCCAAGGAGTTGCTGCTGGTTTCAAACTGGTAACCTCATGGCTCAATGCATAACGCACTACACCACCAGGGGTCCTAAAAAAAGAGTTTATCTATCTTTTAAAGCATCTCCTAAAAAATGCAAAGATTCTTGAAGAAACTGTAATTTGTCCACTTTCTCTGCCCTTAACCAAGAATTGCTTCTCTCTTTCTTTTTTGAAATCATTTTCTTGTAGTAAAAAAATACACACACGTATGTGGCAAAAACATTTGCCACCTGAATATTTTTATATGGACAGTTCAATGACTTTGCTCATCATGTTGTACAACCATCACCACTATCCATTTCCAAATGGCTTCACCACAGTCAACAAAAACCCAGTGCCTGCTAGGCTGAGAGTCTTCCTTGTCCCCGCCCCCCTACTCCTTACACCCCAAAGGCAAACTCACAGCCATGCAGTCTCTTCGGCCTCACAGTGCCCCTGTACGCTATATCCACTAGTAAGCACTGTCTTCGGGGCAATTGCCTATTTTGTAAAGGGGGATTTTAGGACAGTTCAGATCCATCAGTCACTCTGCAAGAGAAAGATGAGGCTGTCTGCTCTCAGAACCCCTGCAGAGGGTTGAGAATCCACTCAAAGGCAGTGGCTTGGCTTTGAGGGGGTTATGTCACTCAATAGAATGTTTCAAAAATTAATTCATGTTGTTTCATGTATCAGAACTTCATTTCTCTTGGTGGATAAATAGCAGTCAAAACAAAAAACCAAACTCACTGCCATCAAGTCAGTGCTGCTTCCTGGTGACCCTGTGCGACAGGGAGAATTGCTCCTGTGGGTTTCTGAGACCGTAACTCTTTAGAGAAATAGAAAGCCTCCGTTTCTATTTCTCCACCGAGGAACAGGCGGTGGATTCAAACAGCCAACCTTTCAAATTGCAGCACAACTCATAACCACGATGCCACAAGGGCTCCTGAAGAGTAGTTCATTATATGTTAATGCCACATTTTGCTTGTCCATCCATTGATGAACACATTGGTTGTTTCCACCTTTTGCTGACTGTGAATATCGCTGCAATGACTATTGTGTTACAAGTTTCTGTTTGAACCACCGATCTTGCAGTTAGCTACCCAAGCCTAACCCACAGTGCCACCAGGGCTCCTTTATAGAGAACAGAGGTGGGCGAAATACAGAAGATAAACCACTGACTGATCTTAACTTGAGTGGCTGAACTCTACCTGCCTTCTTTCATCGAGGTAAGGGATAGCAGGAGCAAGATGGCCTTGGCTCTCCACCCAGCAATACCTTTTGAAATTCCAATTTAGTACACTTGTCTTCAAATGGGAAATAAAGGATTAGTATTTGGGGGTGAAAGAAAAGCAGTATTAACTTTGGTCTGGAATGTCTTTACATCAGATATTATTGTTAATGAATAAAATGTCTTTACCAAAGAATGGTTTGTCGGTAAGAAAACCTTACAAGCAAAGTAAGATGTCTGTCATTAAGTTTTCTCTTTGACACTATTTTAGGATACAAAAGAGACCTCAAATCTCAAACATAACTTAAGGAGAACATTTATAAAATCATAAACAGGAAAAGACAAGGCAAAGAAAAAGACCCATTATCCAGATGAAGGAGACAATTAGCACAAGGCCATAAAGGCTTCCAAGGGTTACCAGAGAATGGTCAGCTTAAATAGAACATGGAGGGGCAAAGAAAGCTGTTGCATCTGCAGGAATGGGACCATGATTGGAACATGTGCGTTATACTACACAGAAGAGCTTACAAGGCTCTCCAAACAAAGCAATCAATGTATGACTCAAGACCTTATAACTTTAGTGCCCCAATTTCCATTAAGGGCCCACCCAAAGGTAGTAATCTACTCTCTACTGCACTCTGCCTGAGCACAAGGCCATTCACACTGCTGGTAAAATGATCAAAAAATAAAAGGAAATAGAGGAAAGAACTAGGAGGCAAAGGGCATTTATAGAGGTCTAAATACAGGCATGCACATATGTAAATATAATTAGATATGAGGATGGGGAAATAGATCTATGTGCATATATTTATAGGTTTAGTACTAAGGTAGCAGATGGCCATTGGGCCTCCACTCAAGTACTCACTCAATGCAAAAATACTTTCTTGCATTCCATGATGCTCACCTTGCCAACACGATCACTGAAAACAAAACTGGTGCATAAGCAAATGTGGTGAAGAAACCTGATGGAGCTTGGCTATCAAAAGATATAGTGTCTCGGGTCTTAAAGACTTGAAGGTAAACAAGTGGCCATCTAACTCAGAAGCAACAAAGCCCACATGGAAGAAGCACACCAGCCTGTGTGATCACAAGGTGTCGAAAGGATCAGTTATCAGGCATCAAGGAACAAAAATCGTATCATTGTGTGCTCACCTTCCCAACACAGTCGCTGAAGACAAAGCAGGTGCATAAGCCAATGTGGTGAAGAAAGCTGATGGTGCCCGGATATCAAAAGATATAGCATCTGGGGTCTTAAAGGCTTGAAGGTAAACAAGTAGCCATCTAGCTCAGA
>NW_022103914.1:582870-596030 GCF_000313985.2 Echinops telfairi
GCAGTAATGACAGAGCATGCGCTGTTACACAAAAACCGTGACACAGTGAAGCTGTGGAAGTCGAAGCGCGAAGTGGCAAGGGTTCACTGTAACCTCCTCTCTGGGGGACGGACAACAGAAAAGTGGGTGAAGGGGGACACCAGACAGTGTAAGATATGACAAAATAAAAATAATTTTAAATTTTTCAAGGGTTCATGAAGGAGGGGGGAGCGGGGAGAGGGGGGGGGAATTGAAGAGTTGATACCAAGAGCGCAGGTAGAAAGCAAATGTTTTGAGAATGATGATGGCAACAAATGTGCAACTGTGCTTGACCCAGTGGATGGATGGATGGATTGTGATAAGAGTTGTATGAACCCCGTTAAAATGATTAAAAATAAAGAACTAAAAAAGAAATAAAGACTTAAAAAAAAAAGAAAATGCAATCCACACAAAGACTCAAAATGCTTTCCTGCTCAGAATCTTAAATCTAATACAAGTCTCGGAGTCATTCCATTCTCCCATTAATTGATGACGCCTCAGAAACCCTCTGCAGGGTCGACAGGAGTCAGGATCCGGTGATGGCGGTATGTTAGAAGGAATGAAGGAGCCCTGGTGCTGCAGTGGCTACGTCCCTGACTGCTGACTGAAAGGTCAGAGATTTGAACCCGCTGGTTGTTCCGTCTGTTTTAGTAAAGATTCATGGCCAGGGAAACCGTGTGGAGCAGCAGGGTCACTGTCAGTTCAAATTAACGTGATGGTACTCAAGCACTACAACAATGAATCACGACATTAAGAATCTTGTGAAATATCTATTTAAGACCTTGGCCAAATTTTTTTATTTGAGTCCTTTACTGCTAAGTTGGAAGAGTTTTCTTTATATTCTGAATATTAAATGCTTATCATATTTGTGGTTCCCCTAATTTTCCCCCAGTTTGTAGATTATCTCTATGCTTTGTTGATAAAATCTTTCAATGCACAAGTTTTCCATTTGATTCAATCCAATTTACTTATTTTGTCTTTTGCTGCGGATACTTTTGGTATCCTATCTAAGAATTCCTTGTTAAAAACTAGGGCCCACAGCATTACCTCTATGTTTTCTTCTAAAATTTTTATGATATTAGCTCTCACATGCAAGCCCTTGGTCCATTTTGAGTTAATTTTCATATATGATGTGAGATCTGAGTCTAGTTTTACTATTGTGTATAAATAAATTCAATTATCCCAATTATTAAAAAGAATAGTCTTTTATCATTGGATGGAATTAGCACCTTTGTCAATAATCAGTTGACCATGGATACGTTTTTTTGGACTGTCAACTCTAGTCCATTGGTCTATCATTATACCAACTCCAAGCGGTTTTGATTACTGCAGCTGAATAGTATGTCTTGACATCAGGAAGTATGAGTGCTTGTACTCGAGTCTTCTTTTATAAGAATCCTTTGGTTATTTTGAGGTTTTTGTTCCATATACATTTGAAAATTATTTTCGCATTTCTGTAAAGAAGGCTGTTGAAACTTTAATGGAAATTGTGTTGAATCTACAGATTTGGGGGGTAGAATAGACGTCTCAGACAGCTTTAAGGGAACACCAACTGAGGGAAAACTCCTTTGCAGAGGGAGTAAATAGACCATGAGAGAGGAGTTACAACATCAACGGAAAATGAAGCTGAATATTCGTGGAATTTTACAGCAAAATTGGATGAGGTCAAAATAAGCAACCACTCAAAAGATTTGGAGTTAGGAAGACTTGAACATCTTTGGTGGAGGGAGGCGGGGTGTAGAGGGGGAACCGATTACAGGGATCTACATGTGACCTCCTCCCTGGGGGACAGACAACAGAAAAGAACGTGAAGGGAGACGTCGGACAGGGCAAGATATGACAAAATAATAATTTATAAATTATCAAGGGTTCATGAGAGAGGGGGGAGCAGGGAGAGAGGGGAAAAATGAGGACCTGATGCCAGGGGCTTAAGTGGAGAGCAAATGTTTTGAGAATGATGAGGGCAATGAATGTACAAATGTGCTTTACACAATTGATGTACGTATGGATTGTGGTAAGAGTTGTATGAGCCCCCAATAAAATGATTTTTTTTTTTTAAAAGAAAATTATAATGGCAACATATGTATATTAAAAAAGAATGTCTTTGAAGGCAGGGAAAAAAAATGGTTTCCCTCTTATGAAGCTAAAAGAGACCAAAGGGCTCATTGTGGTATTATGTACTCAAGGAACCCTGTCATGCAGGGAGTTAAGCAGTGGGCTGCCAACGGAAAGGCCAGCAGTTCAGACCCTCTTGCCCTTCCTCAGGAGAAACACGAGGCAGTCTGCTTCCCTAAGACACACAGTCTCAGAAGCCTGAAGGAGCAACATACACAGAGGTGCTTGATACAACTGATGAATGGACTGTTATAAGAGCCCCCAATAAAGTGACTTTTAAAAGAAAGACAGCGAGCTAAAGGAGCAGCTCTATTCTGTCCTTCAGGGTCCATCGGGCTTGAAGTCGCTCCAGGGCAGTGGCTTGGGGACTGGAGGATGGAGGAGAAAGCCCCTCTTCCGAGACTCTGTCTATTAGTTTAAGGTCATCCTTTTTCCATTCTCTTTCCTACTCAGGCAAGCCCTTGTGAAAGAAAATAGCCAGGATGCTTTCCTTTTAAAAAACATGCATTATAAGGACAATATATAGATCCTGATAGAATGGGAGAAAAATGTGAACCAGAACCTCAGATTGCTGTCACACACACACACACACACACACACACACACACACACACTCTCTCTCTCTCTCTCTCTCTCTCTCTCTCTCTCTTAATCAGCTGATTGAGATTGAAGGACTCCAAGAGATGATTGCCTTGAGATTCTCTTTAACCTTAAGGTCACCTTGTGGTTTAAAAATATATCAGTGCCATCTAGTTGATCCCAACTCATAGTGCCCCTATAGGACAGGGTTGAACTGCCCCCTCTGAGTTTCTGAGACTATAACTCTTTATGGGAATGGAAAGCCCCATCTTTCTCCCACATAGCAGCTGGTGGTTTCAAACTGCCAACCTTGTGAATTGCAGCTCAATGCATAACCACTATACCACCAGGGTTCCTATGAGGAAAAAGGAGGAGAAATATATATATATATATATATATATATATATATATATATATATATATATATATAGAATATTACCCATAAGTCCTTGTCTCCTTTGAAACACCATCTATGTATATATATGTGTGTGTATGTGTATATATGTATATGTATATATGTATATGTGTATATATATACATATATAATTTCCATATATATGGGTAATATATATGGAATATTACCCATAAGTCCTTGTCTCCTTTGAAACACCATCTATGTAAGACTAAATGCCCGGCAACTGTTTTAAAACAAAGATGAGCTTGTAAAGGCGCAGGGAGACTAGATTAATAGAAATGTAAACACGAGAAGAGAAAAAAGGAGAATATTCACCACGGTAAAAAAATCCAACACCTGTCACTGAACAAAATTGTGTAGAAATTGTTGAATGGGAACCTAATTGTAGGTAAGCCTTGACTGAAAACACAATAAAATATTACAAGATATGTCCATCGAGAGAGAGATTATATACTGAGTACTGTGTCAGTGATGGAGGAGGGAGCTTCAGGTCTATTTTCAAAATGGACTAAAGATCTGAGAAACACACAATGAAATAATGAGCTATAGAAGCCCGTTCCATGAACAGTGATAATACATGTCATTAAAAACCAAACGGATGACCCTCATAGCAAAGCCATTATCTTGTATGTCAATAATAGTCATCGGATGAGAATGCTGGCTATGTTTGTGTGCAGAGAGGAAATGTTACTTCAGTAATTATTTTTAGAAATAAAGGCAACTACACAGACACAGTGTGTATATATACACATACACACCCCTGTGTCATAAACGTAACTGCCAAGTTGCATACTTGGCGACAGACACACAGACCAGGGCTTCTGTCAGGCAGAACATGCCACAAACACCCCCATCACAGGCACACCCTGGATGGCTCTGTTCACCTCTGAACACTCCCCCCGCCCATTCAGTAGCAGCGCAGCTAGGTAGCCACTCACCCTCCCATCGTCATTAGCACATGCCTAGCCCCCACTCCATTACTCACAGCCGGACCCCAGGGTGGGTGGTTTCATACACTCCAGACCTCCGCCCCTGATTTCCATGGCGCTGTGAGCATCTGACATTCCAGTCCTCAATTACAGGTCACTCCCACCACCTCCTCTTCCTCCTCGGCTTCTATTCTTGGCCCAGACAAAGTTGCTCAACGAAGATGCGGAAACCACAGAAAGCTCACCCTTTACAGATCAACAAATTCATGCCAAACAGCTGCCACAGGACGCTGGGGCCGACAGAAAATCTCTCCAGCCCTGTTAGTCCTCTTCTAGAAACCCTGTACCTGCTCTCCCCTCAGCGCCTCAGTCCTAGACCACATGGCCCCGTCAGCAGTGGCTTCAGTCCCTGATCCTCTCAAGAGGTTGTACTCACATGACAAGAAACCAAAACACACTTCCATTGATTGAGTCACTTCCAACTTACAGTGACCCTCTCTATAAAGTTTCCAAGTGGGCCGGGTGTTACAGGAGCAGACAGCCTTTTTCTCCTGAAGAGTGGCTGGTGGATTTGAACTGCCAACCTTGCAGTTAGCTGCCCAATGCCCATCCAACAGTGCCACCAGGGTTCTTGTGTGACTCAAAAACTCTCCCATTTGCCTTCTCTTCCACTCAATTTCATCCCTCCCTTCAGTCTTAGTCTGTTATATTTTCTTTGTGCCAGCCTTTTCCTCCCTTATACCAGTCGCCATTGTTTATTTCCTCCTAGATACATATGGCACTAACAACAAGAGAGTCCTGGGTGGAATTCTCAACCAGAAAAAGGACATTAGGCAAACTTAAAATAGGACCTCTTGATACTTAGTAATATTACCCCACAATAACTTCCTGGGTTTGGTCATTGTACTATGGTTAGATAAAATGCTAATGTTAGGGATAAAGGAATTCAGTCCACTATCTTTGCAACCTTGTTACGTCTGAGACTTTATCTAATTTTTAAAAATTAAGTAAGTAGTGGTGATTGCTTTGCCAGTTTTTATTCATCAAAGGCATATATGTATAACTATTTAAGGAGCCCTGGTGGTGTGGTGGTTTTGCGTTGGGCTACGATTCCGAAAGGTCAGCAGTTCAAAACCATCATCCACTCTGCAGGAGAGAGATGAGGCTTCCTACTCCCTGAAAAAGTTACAGTTTCACTTTATTAGGTGGCACTAGTCCTTGACAAAGAACATCATGCTGGTGAAGGGTCAACCACAAGAACGAAAACAGGAACCCTTCTGCAGTGTAGCAACGATGAAACACACACCTTTCTTCTAGTTCCTAAATGCTTCCTCCCCGCAACTATCATGATCCCAATTCTACCTTACAAATCCGGCTAGACACTGGTACAAATAGGAACTGGAAACACAGGGAGTCCAGGACAGATGAACCCCTCAGAACCAGTGGTGAGAGTGGCGATACCTGAAGGGTGGAGGGAGGGGGCGGTAGAAAGGGGGAACCAATTACAAGGACCTACATATAACCTCCTCCCTGGGGAATGAACAACAGAAAAGTGGGTGAAGGGAGATGTCAGACAATGTAAGACATGACAAAATAATAATAATTTATAAATTATCAAGGGTTCATCGGGAGAGGCGGGGAGAAAATGAGGAGCTGATACTAAGGGCTCAAGTAGAAAGCAAATGTTTTGAGAATGATGTTGGCAACAAATGTACAAGTGTGCTTGACACAATAGATGGATGTATGGATTGTGATAAGAGTTGTACGAGGCCCCAATAAAATGATTTTTTTAAAAGAAAAAGGAAATGGATTGACACAGTGGTGGCCCCAGTGGGCTCAGACGTGGCAGCTGTTGTGAGGCTGTCTCAGAACATGGGTGTGTTAGTGTGGGTACTCTACAGAAACAAATCCATGGAAACTCATGTATAAGAGAGTTTTATATAAAGGTTAACTGCGCATCAAGAAAACATCCCAACCCAGTGCTGCCCAAGCCCACAAGTCCAACATTAACCCATATGTCTGACACCAATCCACAAAGTCCTCCTCCGTCTCACAAAACAGATGCAATGATGCCGACTGCAGGAGGAAAGCTGAGTCAGTGATTGTGTAAACATCGCAGCACTGGCAGGGGTCTCCGCACGGGTGCTCCAGCACCCAGGGCTGCATCAGGGACGTCTTGCAGGGAGCGAGCCTTACCAGCTGAAGTGGGGAACTGGCTAAGGCAGCTGCACCCTGGTCCGACCATCAGAAAGCAAAAGACTCGAGAACTAGAAAGGCGAGACTCACCGAGCCATCTATCTCTCCACCCTTCAATTAACCCCACATGTCTTTATGGGCCAGGTTGGTCAATAAACTAAGTCAATTGGGTTGCTAGAAGTCAAACCAACTATAGACAGCACACAACAACTCTAGAAGCCACAGGCAACGTGGTGTGGTGTGAGACTGACACTGAGTGCCCAAAGACTTCCCCTGACTTTTGTTGCTCCTGACCAAATTCCACAAGCTTTTGCTTTGTTGTTATTTTCACTGTCATGTGAATTAGAGCTTAAATCCTGAGCACTAGGTTCTCAGAAAGCTACAGTTAACATAAAAACCCCAAATCCATTTTGAAGCGGAAAAAAAAAGTTACAGTCTCGGAAACCCACAGGGGCACTTCTACCCTGTCCTATAGGGTCGCTATGAGTTGGCATCAGCTCGATGGCAGGGAATTGAGTTATTAGAGTTTTACTAGTCAAAATGTCACCGTATTGCATTATTGAGTCCATATAAATTCAGCCTAAAGCAACAGAGTTTGACATTTTGGTTAGCCCGTTCCATCTCCTGAAAGGTAAGCGGCTTCATTTCTGGTGCAACACTGACAATGACCCAGAGAGTGCCGTGCCATCTCCGAGGGCCTGTGGGAGCCCACGGCGCGCAGATCTGTAAGTCACTTTCACGGGTCCAGTAGAGTTTTGATCACTGTGTCCTCTTTTCTCAAGGTCAAGTCACAGCTTGAAGAACAGACCAATGAGACTTATGAAGAATTTGAAGCTGTTGAGTATAAAACTCAAGTGGTTGCTGGCGTGAATTACTACGTGAAGGTGAGAGTCGCACATCTGGCTCTGTGATGCTATCGTTCTGATTGTATGCACTGCGTCCCGTTTCCCCTAGCACAGCATTTGTTTCTTCTGGTCATACTTAAATGGCCAGTATGATACCACCCACGGGCAGTTATTGTGTTATTGTTGTTGTTGTTGTTGATTGCTGTTGAGTACGCTCTCCTCATGGCAATCTTACTTCCCAACTGTATCACCAGGCTTTTCTTCCTAGTCCGCGTTGGTCTGAAACCTGTCCACCCTGGGTGACCCTGCTGGTATTTGAAATACCAGTGCTGTAGCTTCCAATCTCACAGCAACAATGAGTTGCTTATCAAATCAATAAATGATCTTTTAAAAGGCGTAGTTAAAGGGCAGCGTAGTTGAAATTATTTTCCCTGGTAATGACTCAAAGTCATTCCTGAAATTCATTTAATTTAGACAAATAGGACCACGAAGGTCTGAGGTGAAATATGATTCAAGATAGGAGCCCTCGTGGGGTTGTGGTTCAGTGGTTAAAGCACTCAGCTGCAGGATGAAGGGTCGGCCCTGGGAGCCCACCAGCCCCTCTGCAGAAGAACGATGTCGTAGTCTCTGTCTCAGAGCTGTGACCTCAGAAACCCTAGGGGGCAACTCTTTGCTGTCCTTTGGGATTGATTTGCATTGGAACTGATAGGACAGGAATGGATTTTTAAGCTTCCAGGTAACATCTGGCTTCACTCCTTGCCTTCAGGTAACTGGGATATCACCTCCCACCTAATAGAGGAGGCAGCCAGGACCTCCAACCAAACATGCCCTGACCTGCGTTGCCATCTTTTGCTGTACAATGTCTGGATATTAAATTAAATCAATAAAAGAAATCTTTCTGAATTTAAAAGAAAGGGGTGGTATAAATATTTGAGAAATGCTCTCAAAGGAGGCCTCCACTACCCATCCATCAACTTGTTGTATTTATTCGCTAAGAGAGATTTGTGGAAATTACATAATCTCTCTTTATCAGTTGGCTCACCTGCAAAATCAGATATGTTCTAAATCCCACTCTGGAGCGTAGCGATTGGAAACGGAAAAGCTTGTGAATAGCCATCTAAGGTGCAACCATCGGTCTCTTCCCACCCAGATGAAAGAACAGTGAGAATACTGAGAGACACATGGAAACAATTAGTCCAATGGACTAATGGGCCAGGCAAACATCACCTAATTGTTTCCAATTGCTACGCGCCAGAGTGGGATTTAGAACATATCTCTGTGGTCTGCTGTATGCCAGTCAACTTCGCTGGTCTCTGAGACGACAGCCCTGCGCTCCGAACCCAGCTCCTCCTTGTTTGGTGACAACGGAAAGGTTTTCAAGACTTTTTTCTCTGAATGCGCTACTATATGTTTGCTAGTAATATCCTTGGTGGCAAATGGTTGCACGTTGCTCTCCAAATTGTTAAGATCAACAGTTCAAAACCACCAGCTGCTCTGTGGGAACAAGACGTGACTTTCTACTCCTATAAACAGTTCCAGTCTTGGAAGCTCACTATGGCAGTTCTATCCTGTCCTATAGGGTCGTGTGATAGTTACATTATCTGGTGTCAATTTGAGGATTCAGAGTTAAGGGGTGGAGTCTAAGCTGCCAATCAAGTCATAGCCAATGAGGCCTCTGTGTGGGCATGACCTTCTCGTAAGGATTCTAGGAACTCCTGAAATTCTTCCTTGGACATGGGAGACATTCTCTCTCTTGGCTTACTCCCTGCGAGACATTGCTGTGGGAAAGACACATGGAGGAGAGGCTGATGGAGCCAGACCTCTGGAGCTGGAGGAGCCATCTGGAGACTGCCAGGAGAAGCCAGCCCCTAGCACATCATTACGGGTGCAGTAGGTGCAATTGTACAGCGATAAGAAGTAAAGATTATAGTAAAGTTATAGAGAGCATGAGAGATAGAAGAGAAATATAGAAATAAATGGAGTCAGACACAATTCACGGTAGCATGCTCACCTCAGCCCTGCCTGGTGGTCCACATGGAGGGAGAGAGATTCTTTAATGCTGACCAAAGCTTTATATTCTCTGGGAACATCCAAGCCCCCTAATTACAGGTAAAAGACATAGGTCACAGGAAGGGGTTGTGCTATAGGTAATACAGTAATGGGAGGGGGTGGTCTAGGGGTATCCATGCAATAGAAAGAGGAGGGATTGGGGGTATACGTGGGGCAAGATGGGTGGATCCAAGATACAGGATGGCAGCCTAACTTTGGATGTCACCGAGCCTGTTTGACATGTTCCCTGGCTCAACTGATAGGGACCATTATCAGTAGGGTGTGAACTCCTCCTATAGGAACCAAGCTAATGGTCACAAGCCTTAGGGAGAAGCAATCCATTGTCTCCAGCAGCAGGGAGCAGACCCTCTGCTGTGGCAGGAAGAGACAGAAGTCCGGCAGAGATCGACTTCAGGGAGAATGCAAGCATCTGACCTCCCCACACAGGAGACCCCTGCCAGCACTGAGATGCTTACAATGCCACTGGATCCACAAGACTTCACACCCACTGGCTTGTGATCTTCCTGCATTTGACATCATTGCATGTGTTTCGTGAGTCTGAAGAGGTCTTTATAGATTGGTATCAGACATATGGGCTAATATCGGACTTATGGACTTGATCTGCACTGGGCTGGGATGTTTGCTCAATATTCAACTGATTTTGTATATAAAGCTCTTTCTTATACACATATGACTGTCTATGGATTTGTTTCTCTAGCCAACCTGGACTAACACAGTCTTTAGGAGTCGGAATCAACTCAATGGCAGTGAGTTTGGTTTGGGTCCCTATGTTAGACCGAGTTGACTAGAGAAAAAAATCCAGAGACATTCATATGTATATAAGAAAGGGCTTTATATTAAAGAGTAATTGTATATTAAGAAAGCATCCCAGTTGATGGACTTTGGGTCTCTGCTCAACCCCTCCCTCAATGCAAAAACACATTGTTCTAACAACCTGGCATTCTGTGATGCTCACCCTCCCAACATGATTGCTGAAGACAAAATGGGTGCACAAGCAAATGTGATGAAGAACACTGATGGAGCCTGACTATCACAAGATATAGCATCTAGAGTCTTAAAAGCTTGAAGTTAAACAAGTGGCCATATAGCAGAGAAGCAACAAGCCCACATGGAAGAAGCACACCAGCTGGCGCAATCATGAGGTGTCAATGGGATCAGGTAACAGGCATCAGAAGACCCGAAACACAACAACAACAAGACATATTGTTGAGAACAAGGGGGGTCGGAGCAGAGATCAATGGACAATGGAACATCCCCTCACAAAAGGGTCACAAGGAACGAATGAGTCAACCAGGATGCAGTATAGCACCGATGAAACACACAATATTCCTCTGGTTCCTTGAGGCTTCCTCACCCCCCACTGTAGTGAACCCAGTCCTGCCTTTCAGTTGTGGCTATACCAGAGCATGTGCACTGGTACAGAAAAGAGCTCATGACACATGGAATCCAGGTCTGATAAATGCCTCAGGAACAAAAATGGGAATAGCAATAGGAGGGTAGGGGGAAGGCGAAGAGAGAAGGGGAGGAAGGGGTAACCAATCACAATGATTGACACAAAACCACACATACCCCCCTAGGGGTAGAAACAATAGAAACTGTGGGGGAAGGGAGAGAGCAGTTGATGTAAGATATGAAAATAATAATAATTTATAATTTATGAAGGGGCTCCTAGGGTGGGAGGGTGGGGAAAGGAGGGACCAAAAGGGCTAAAATAGAAAGTAAATGTTTAGAAAATAATGATGGCAACATATGTATAAATATGCTTGATACAATTTATGTATGGATTATTATAAGAGCTGTAAGAACCCCCATAAAATGATCTTTAAAAAGAAAAGAAAACATCCCAGCCCAGTTCAGATCAAGTCCATAAGTCCATTATTAGCCCATAAGTCCGATACTAGTCTATAAATCACTCCTCAAACTCATGCAGTCACATGCAATGATGCAGAATGCAGGAAGATCACAGGTTGGTGGGTGAAAAGTCTTGTGGATCCAAAGGCAGTGGACGCATCTCCAAGGCTCTGGCTGGCATCAACGTGGCTCCATGTGGCTTGTCAACAGGAAGGTGAAGCAGAGAGAGAGTGTGGCCTGCCTCTCAGAAGAGAGAGAGGACGTTCCCAGAATCCTCATGGAGGGCCACACCCACAAGGAGGCATCATCAGGCTGTGACCTGATTGACAGGTTAGACTCCACCCCTTCACTCTTAAAATTCTCTAGTTGACACAAGGTTATGTAATGGCCTCAGTCCCTAAGAGGTGATCTCGGGGAATAGGCTTATTTGAAGAACATTTCAGTTGGACAGTCTCAAAGAGTCCATAGTCTCTATCTATTGTTCCAATTTGTCTGGTTTGTTTTTTTTAAGAATTTGAATTCTACTCTACTATTTGAGGTAGTTAGTTTATTGTGCCAACCTGGCCAATAAACACATGTGGGGTTAACTGAAAGGTGGAGAGATAAATGGCTCAGTAAGCCTCACCTTTCTAGTTCCTGGGTCTCTTGCTTTCTAATGGTCAGACCAGGGTACAGCTGCCTTAGCCAGTTTCCTGCTTTAGCTTGCAAGGCTTACTTCCTGCCAGACATCCCCAAGGAGAAGCCACATGGACCTACCCTGATGCATCCCTGGGTGCTAGAGCACCTGTGTGTAGAGCCCTGCCAGCGCTGAGATGTTTACACATTCACTGACTCAGCTTTCCTCCTGCAGTCGGCATCATCACATGTATTTTGTGAGATGGAGGAGGACTTTGTGGATTGGTGTTGGACATATGGGTTCATGGGATAATGTTGAACTTGTGGGCTAGGGCATCACTGGGTTGAATGTTTTCTTGATGTATACTTAACCTTTATATAAAACTCTCTCTTATACATGAGTTTCTGTGGATTTGTTTCTCTACAGTACCCAGACTAATACACCATTTGACTATTGATTGTCTTCCCAGCAAGACCCCGTCAGTGGTAGCTGAGCACCATCTAGTTCTTCTGGCCTCAGGGTCCATTAGGTCATGATGCATGGAGACTTGTTTCTTCTCTGAGGCTTTCAGATCTTCTTACTGATTTGCTCGTGATGAGGAGATGCCTGCTGGACCTCAGATGGCCAGTTGCAAGCTTTTAAGACCTCACACACTACTCACATCACTAGGATGTCGATTATGCTGTCTATGAACTAGGTTATGCCAATTTACTGGGTTGTCACATCAGATTACCTCTCTCAATTTTCAAACCCAGAAAAGCAACCTGGGGAGGTGTTTGGCTTTTATCTGAGGGGCATCTGTATCCATGTGTGTTCAGTGACTGCATGTGCTTTCACCAATGTATTTATAGCCCCATGACACTCCCAGGGAACCCTGGCAGCACAGTGCTGAGTGTTCAGATTGGTGGCTCAAACTCACTAGCCAATCTGTGGGAGAAAATGGTGGTTATCAGTGAGGATTCCAGACTGGGAAACCCTATAGGGCAGTTTACTTTGTCTTCAGGGCTACTGTGTGTTGGAATCAGCTGGACCACAATAGGGGTGGGGGGTGAGGGGGGTAGATATTGGTAGAAAGTGGGTTACAAGTAGGGCTGAGTGCCAGGTCAGCAATACACAACCACCAGCCACTCCACAGGAGGAAGATGAGGCTTTCTGCCTCTTAAGATGTACAGCCTTGGGAACTCCAAGGGGTAGTTCTACTCCACCCTATTGGTTTGATATGAGTCAGAAATGATATGAAAGCAGCGAGATTTGACACTTACAGACAGATGCTTCTATCTGGTCTCATCTATGTTGTTTTTTTTCTAATCATTTTATTAGGGGCTCATACAACTCTTACAACAATCCATACATACATCAATTGTGTAAAGCGCATTTGTACATTCATTGCCCTCATTCTCAAAACATTTCCTCTCCACTTAAGCCCCCGACATTAGGTCCTCATTTTCCCCTCCCTCCCCGCTCCCCTCTCCCTCATGAGCCCTTGATAATTTATAAATTATTTTTTTGTCATATCTTGCCCTGTC
>NW_022103914.1:597487-598864 GCF_000313985.2 Echinops telfairi
CAAGAAAGAAAAGATTGTAGTTAGTTCAAGGATTGCTGGCCTTTAGGAGTGTTTTCCAGTCCAGTCTGTTGAAGCACCACGCGCTGGCCCCAAAATCCACCCTCATCATACCCTGGGGACCTTACTGCTGTTCCGCTGCACTCCCCCAGTGCTTTGCCTCAGTGTGGCGGGATCAGATCAGGTGCAATTCCCACACTGTGTCTCTGGTGTTGTCCCCCGCAGTGGTCTCATCTATGTACACACTTGTACCTACCCACGTACCAATATGCCTGTACTTATCCATCTGTGCTCAAACACTTGCTTTGACTTTGGTTTTCTGTCTGTGGAGTAAGCATTAGACTGTCAGCCACTACTGCTCCTCCAGAGAAAGATGGGGCTTTGTGCTCCTGTAAAGACTTACAGCCTTCCTTGTAAATCCTGTTTAGGGCTTCTAGGAGTCAGAATCAATTCAATGGCAGTAGGTTTGGTGACTTTGGGGCTGTGCTCACTACATCCATCCTCGGTGCCATTTTTCCTGTCACCAAAGTAATGAAGCCTCTACAATATAAACTCCACTTTTTGCTCTCCCTTCCTCTCCCCAGGAACCATTAAGGAACACGGGCCTTTCTCTCGATATTGATTCTCATCTTCATCTAAAAGAGGACTCATATACATATAATGCTTGTCCTTCTATGGCTGACTTGTTCACTTAGCACAATTGGGTAGAATCCTCAGAGACACAGTGGCCAGGTCCTTGTCTCATGGAGCTACTATGCCGGTTCATGGTTCACAGCTGGTGCTGAACTGTTGCACCCCTAGGCCATTCCATTAGCCCGCCCCTTCTTGCTCATAAAATAAAATGGTGGATTTGTGGAAGGAAAGGATCTTAAGAACACTCTTCCAGAAAATTTATTGTAATAAAATCTTGATAGCTGTAATCTTTGACTTAATCTAGAGCCATGTGAATGAATGCCTCCTTTTTTTTTTTTAATCATTTCAGATACGAATCGGCAATGAGAAGTATATTCACATAAAGATGTTCAAAAGTCTGCCTGGAGAACATCAGTATTTGACACTCACTGGTTACCAGACTGGCAAAAGCAAGGACGATGAGATCGTGGGCTTCTTTTAGTGACCTGATTCTTTCCACTGGATGAATGGTGCCTGATAATAAACAGAACATTCAGAAAGCAAGCATTGCTTCACAAATAAATTGATTTCTTTAACTACTTCTCATTTATAATTAATACTCATGGTCATTTCATGGAAATCAATGCTACTAATTTACTATAGATGTTCTGTAAAAATTGTTGTCGGTTGGAAATCTTATGAAAATTAGCAAGGCCTAGATCAGGTGTAAGGCATCATCAGAACAAAAAATCTTACCATAGTGAATGA
>NW_022103914.1:600026-603720 GCF_000313985.2 Echinops telfairi
TGAGGGCAATGAATGTACAAATGTGTTTTACACAATTGATGTATGTATGGATTGTGATGAGTTGTATGATCCCCTAATAAAATGATTTTTTTAAAAGAAAAGAAAACTGGCAAACCAACAAAGTAAAATAAGAAGATGCAAATAATGAAATGGCAACAATGCAGACCACTCTTTCTCAACCTGTGGGTCACAACCCCTTTGGAGATCGAACAACCCTTTCACAGGGGTCACCTAAGACCATCAGAAAATACATATATGGTCTTAGGAACCAAGACACCACTCCTCTATCCATCTCCAGGCAGGTCCACCTACATGTAGATATGCCCACATAGGAGTACCCAGCATGAAGACTGTTATGCATGCTACACCATGCTTCAAGACAAAATTTCATTGATTTGTCATTAGAAATAAATATTTCACAATATGTAATGACATATTGTCTTTGTGGTTAATCACTATGCTTTAATTATGTTCAATTTATAACAATGAAAATATATCCTGCATATCGGATATTTACATTATGATTCATAACAGTAGCAAAATTACAGTTATGAAGTAGCAACGAAAATAATTTTGTGGTTGGGGGTCACCACAACATGAGGACCTGTATTAAAGGGTCGTGGCGTTAGAAAGGTTGAAAAGCACTGATGTCGACAAGTGGACATCCCCTTTCCTGCTCCCCCCACTACCATGACCTCAGCTCTATGTTACAGATTCAGCTGGACCAGAACATATACACTGATTCAATTAAGAGTTCTCAGCACACGGAATCTAGGACAGATAAACCTCTCAGAAACATGAGGATAGGGAGAAGGTAGGGAGAAGGGGGAAAAAGGGGGAACTGGTCTCAATGATTGACATATAAACACACACCCCTATGGGGATGCACAACAGAAACTTGAGTGAAAGAAGACAGCGGATGGTGTAAGATATAAAAATAATAATACTTTATAATTTATCAAGGGTTCATGAGGGTGGGAGAGGAAGGGAAAAAAGAGGAGCTGATACCAAGGGCTCAAGCAGAAAGAAAATGTTTTGAAAATGATGATGCAACAAATGTACAAATGTGCTTGATACAATTGATGTATGGATTATTATAAGAGCTGTAAGAGCCCCCAATAAAATTATTTATAAAAAAAGAAGAAAGTTTTCCTCTTGTGGCTGGGAACCAGACAAAGATGCCCTTTCTCATCATTCTTATCAACATTGTGCTAAAAGTCCTAGGACAGAGCTAGTAGGCAACAAAGGGAAATGAAAGGCATCCAAATTGGCAAAGAATAAGTAAAAAAATAAGTAAAAATCAGGTGATATGATTTTATACCTAAAAAACCCTAAAGATGCTACAAAAGATAAAAAAATAATTTGGAACTAATTGACAGATTCAGCAACATGGCAGGGTACAAGATCAATGTACAAAAATCAGTTGGATTCATGCATAATATAACTCTCACTGCCATTGAGTCAGTTCCGACTCATAGTGTCCCTACAGGAAATACAACTGCCCCTGTGAGTTTCCAAGACTGGAATTCTTCGTGGGAGTGAAAGACTCACCTTTCTCCTGAGGAGCAGCTGGTAGTTTTGAACTGCTGATCTTGTGGTTAACAGCTCAACTTGTAACCACTACACCAGCAGTGCTCCCAAAAGAGACCTACAGAAATAGAGAAAATAAACCATGTTTGTGGATAGGAAGACGTGACATTGTGAAAATGTGAATAATATCCAAAGCGATCTACAGATATAATGTGATACTGATCCAGATTCCATCAGCATTCTTTAAAGAGATGGAAAAATGAATCAATAACCTCACTAGCCAGGAAAGAAGCTCTGAATAAGCAAACTACTATTAGAAAAGAACAAAACAGAGGATTTCTTATTCCTCAAGCTCAAAACCTACTACAGAGCCATGGTAGTCAAAGCAGCCTGGTACTGATACAATAATAGTTACATAGACCAATAGAGCAGAGTTGAGAAATCAGAAGTAAATCCTTACATGTTTGGTCAGCTAATCTTTGACCAAGGGCTGAAATCCATCACCTGAAGAAACATAGTTGCTTGGGTAAATGGCCCTGGAAAAACAAGACATTCACTTGCGGATAAATGAAACAGGATATCTATTTCTATTTCTCACACTATATACAAAAACAAACTCAAGAGGGATCAAAGACCTAAATGTAAAACCTAAAGCCATAAAAGTCAGCAAGTAAAAATTAAGGGCAAACTTAAGGGCCTTAAACCATGATACAAACACAGCATCAAATATAACTAAAACCCCCACAAACAGCAGAAGACAAATGAGTGGACTGGGACCTCATAAACATTACACATTTATGTGTATCAAAGACGTTATCAAACAAGTTAAGAGAAAACTTACATATGGGGGAAAACGGTTACAGAATATCAGACAAGGGGCTAATCTCTAAAATTTGTAGAAAGCTTCAACGTCTCAAAAGACAAACAATTCAGTTAAAAAAAGTAGAGGACATGAACAGACACTTCACCAACAAACACCAGTGCTCATGATCATTAGCCAGTAGAGACATGCAAAGGAACATAACAGTGAGATGTCATCTAACTCCAGAATTAATAACATTAATGGTGTCATCTGTCAGGGTAGACCAGCCCCTAACACATCATCATGGGTCTGGAAGGCGCAATTGTACAGAGATAATTGGTAAAGATTATAGTAAAGTCATAGAGAGCATGAGAGATAGAAGAGAGATTGAAATAATGGAGTCAGACACATTTCATGGTAGCATGCTCACCTCAGCCTTGCTTGGTAGTCCACTTGGAGAGAGAGAGAGAGAGAGAGAGAGAGATATTTATTGCTAACCAAGGCTTTTATATTCTCTGGGAAGGTGCAAGCCCCCTAATTACAGGTGAAGACATATGTCACAGGAAAGGGTTATGCTATAGGTAATACAGTAATGGGAGGGGAGTGATCTAGGGGTTCATATGCTATTGGAAGAGGAGTGAATAAGGGTATACATGTGACAAGATGAGCAGGCCCTAGATTCATGATGGTGGCCTAACTTTGGATGTCACTGAGCAGGTTTGACCTGTACTCTGGCTCAGTATAGAAACCCTTATCAGTAAGGTGTAAGCCCACCCTACAGCTACCAAACTGATGGCTGCAAGCCTTTAGGGAGAAATAGCCCATTGTTCTTAACAGCAGGGAATGGGCCCCACCTGTGGTGGGCCCAGACAGTAGTCTGGCAACTGACTGCCTTCAGGGAGGTAACTTGACAGTCATTTACCATTAGCTGTAAGCAGTGGCCTAAGTCTAACATATATTTGGGGGAGACAACTTGGGAGAAATCTTTCTGTTTCCCACAGTCATCATTATGGCATTAATTGAACTTAATTAAAAGCATTAGTTAAAATAAAACAAAACAGAAAACAACACACGCTGGCAAGGATATACAGTTACTAGGACCTTTCTATGCTTCCGGTGGAACTGTGAAATTGAGGACCCATTATAGAAAATGCTGTGAGCTTCCTTAAAAAGTTGAACATAGAAATACCATATGGCGATGCTTGGCTACTAAAAGATACAACACCTGAAGTCACTGAAGACAATGGGTGCACAAGCAAGTGTGGTGAAGAAAGCTGATGGTGCTCAGCTACCAAAAGACATAGCACCTGAAGCCTTAAAGACCTGAAGATAAACATGCAGCCATCTAGCTGAGAGACAACA
>NW_022103914.1:607553-630618 GCF_000313985.2 Echinops telfairi
GAGAGGAAATGTTTTGAGAATGATGAGGGAAATGAGTGTACAAATGTGCTTTACACAATTGATGTATGTAAGGATTGTGATAAGAGTTGTATGAGCCCCTAATAAAATGATTTTTTAAAAGAATAATAATGGATCCATGAGACACCTAATAGCATGAGTGAACCTGGAACACAATACGCTGAGTGAAATTAATCCCAAAGGACAAAATATGATAAAAATCAAGAAAAAATTTACTCACACATAGGAACATGCTTTGAAGTCTACCAGGGGAAGTAATGGAAGGCAAAACAAATCAATCACTAGAAGGTAGACATAGGAGCCCCGGGGGGTGTAGAGGTTACAGGACGGGCTGTTAACTGCAAGGTGAACAGTTCAAAACCACCAGTCACTCCGAGTCAAAAAGATGGGTTTTCTACTCCAGCAGTTCCAAACCACCAACTGCTTCAAGGGAGAAAGATGGGCTTCCTACTCCCATAAAGAGTTACAGTCTTGAAAACTCAGAAGGCCAGGTCTACCTTTTCCTATAGGGTCGCTATGAGTTGGCATTTACTCCACGACGGTGAGTTTGGGTTTTTTGCTGAGTAGAGGGTAAACACATATTAATTTGGGCAATCTATGATATGGGAGGTGAGCACAAAACCATCATGGCAAAAGACACTGGGAGGAGCACAAGAGTTATTGGCAACAAAAGGTAAAGACAAGGGAGCATCAAAAAGCCTGTCAATATGCTGTGTTAGTCAGAGTAGACAAGAGAAACAAATCCAGGGAGACTCATATGTGTATAAGAAAGAGCTTTATCCACAAGAGTGATTGAATATTGAAAAGACATCCCAGACTAAACCAGATCAAGTCCATAAGTCCGGTATTAGCCCATATGTCTGATATCAATCTATAAATTCCTCTTCGGTCTCACAAAACACATGCAATGATGCCAAGTGCAGGATGATCACAGACCAGTGGGTGGAAAGTCTTGTGGATCAGTGGTGGTAGAAGCATTTCCGCTCTAGCAGAGGCCTCCACATGGCTTCTCCACCTCCAAGGCTCTGCCTGCCATCAGCCTGTCTCCATGTAGCTTGTCAACAAGAATGCATCAGAACTGAGCATGTGTCCCACCTCCATCAAGCTATTTATCTCCTGAGTGCCTCCAAAGGAGGTCATCAAGCTACGACCTGATTGACAGGTTAGACTCCACCTCTTCACTCTTAGTCCTCTCACATTGACAACAGATGATGTAACTACCACAGACCCTTGTCAATTTAACACTTTCACACAATTCTTTAGCCATATATAATTTCAAACAAATAATTATAAAATCATATCTGTACCTAACAGGATAAAACTAAAATGCATACAATTCAAAAGTGTGTTGCCCTCATTTAAATATAACATTCTATAAGTGAACAAAACAAAATATTCTATACTTATGTGAACACCTACACTTTAATCCTACAGTCCTAAGAATATATTCCCCCACCTATGAAATTTTGTAAGCCAACCACTCCAAGCCTCTATGCCCGCAATTTTGTGTATCCAATTTCTATACTGGCCACTTACATCAACCCAGTGCTCTGAGGAGACAATCATATTCTTCGATGTGAAGAATCTTCATCCCAGTTGGAATCTTGTGAAATCCGCATCCATAAGCAAAGTCAAATGAGGACAGGCCATCCATAAAGTCTGCAGCAATATGCAGTAGTTCACAGGCTGAAAAATCTTCTATTCATCTGGTCAGGTTCCGGTCAACTCAATGGGGGCTACCTCACTTAGCCTCACTAGGGTGTCCATTGGCTGCCTTGCCTTTCGACCATGGGCCCCATCACAAATTCTGAACAATCCTAGCCCCCGTGGGCTAAGTCATGAACTTCAGACCAGTCAACCCATCCTCATCTTCTCTAGTTCCTGTAAACCAGGTCCACAGGTGTCAGTGGCCAGACTCAATCCATCTCTCTATTGCTGTTTTTCTCCCACTTCCACTCAACAAGTGGATCCAGGTGATCATCTAACAAGCATTGCAACCTGCCCACAGACTCTTTAACATTCAGTCCTTGAGAGGAAAATTTCTGCAGGGCCCTAGATTTTTTCCAGCTGCTGACAAAAACCACTAGTTCAAACTTCAAAAACCCAAAGAGTTCATTTTTCTTCAATCTGCCAATGGCCACCAAGTAAGTCTTTTGGAATGCAAAAATCCTGAGTACTCCATAGCACTGCGGGGGGGGCTTATATTTTCAGAGTCTTCTTTACAGGCCTGTCCTAAATCTATTTAAAAATCAAATTTTAACAGCTCAAGGCAAATGGGTTTATGAGCTCTCTATTTTCATACTTTCCAATAATAATTTCTATAAATCCTTATATCAAGAATAAGAAGAAGAAATCAGTATAAACAAAGTAGAATCTGATCCTAAACTCAATTCTTCAAACAGTCAAGTTCAATCCTTATTTAGTTTATCTTAATTCCTTAGCTAAACTATTTTGTTGATACAAAAATATGGGATTAGGCCTCTGACAGGACCAAGCCGGAGCCAGTTTTTCTGTCAGTCATTTTGATCTTCTCTCACCCATTTTTATTACAGAGCTCTGAGAAATTCAAATGACGATTTCTACCTCTGAACCTGGTTGTTAGAACAAAGTGTTCTTGCACTGAGGGAAGGTTTGATCAGAGACCCAAAGTCCAACCACTTCCTCAATATATTGCCATATAAATATATGTTCATAGGCCAATACCTCTATTGTTATGAATTGATATATTTACATATGTACACTGTAAGGGACTCGAGAGGCGCCAGAAACCAAATCAGTCGAATTAGAACAAACAGGCTTCATTAGGGAGAAAAAAACCCAGCCTGGGCAAAGTCCCACAATGTCCGGGCGGGGGGAGTCACATAGCAGGCTACAGGGCTGCCGCTTATATGGACAGGTATCTCCAGGTTTCTGGAATGTAAGGTGTCTTCCTGGTTCCGGGTGTATTCGTGCCGGGTGCAGAGTGGTGGGCAAGAACAAAGTGGGCACTGAGCCAAACGGGCCGTGCCGGTGCTGGGTGCAGAGCGGCAGGTCGAGAACAAAGTGGGCCATTAGCCAGCTCTGGTCAGCTCTGGTCAGCAGGTGTGTGTGGGAGATTTAAGGCCAGTTGCTGCTAGTTGTTTCAGCTAGCTCTAGTCAGCTCTGCATGGGTGGGGGAAACTCAAGGTCACTTGTTGTTAGAAGCCAGCCTGGTATTGATCCGGCCATACATACACACCTATGCTTATACCTCTATCTGTAGCTTTGCTTCCTAGATCTTTCCTCTGTTTCTTTTTACCTTCCTCCTGCCCCACCATCACGCTCACCTCTTAGTAATAATTCCTCTCAGCTATATTGCTGTTGCTCCAACATCCACAGGATCCCTACATCCTCCTGGATGTTGATTTTAATCCCCTATTGTTCCCCTGTATATGGCGTTGTTTGCTCAGTGCTCCCTTGCCCCATCTCCTCCTCCCCCCAAGTCCCTCCAGAACCTTCAGTCCCATTGCTTTCTCCTCGAGCTTGCTTTCCATGCCTGTCTTATATAAGTAGGCAAAGCAACAACAGCATAGACAATACAAAAAGAAATTAAAAGATTGAAGAAAAAGAGAAGAAAAAAATTAGCAAAAACCCCAAAAAAGCATACATAATTCTAGGTCTGTGCCCTGACCTTTATGACTATCTCCCCACTGGTCCTGGTGGGGTTCCGGGAACTGCCCCTCCTAGCCGGAAGTCTATTTTGAGGGCCCCTCAGGGGCTTGGTGCCTTGCCTTTGCTCCCATTGCTGATCTGTTATGTTCCCTTCTTGGTTTACCCCACTTGGGGGCGGGGTGTCAGATCACTCCCCGCTGTGTGTTCCCAGTATTGTCCTCTGTCTCAGTATGCTCCAGCAATGCCCTTATCTTTTTTTTTTAATTGGGCACTCTTGTAGCTCTTATCACAATCCATACATCCATCCTTTGTGCCAAGCACATTTGTGCTTATGTTGCCATCATCACTTTTAAAACATTTTCTTTCTACTTGAACCCTTGATATCAGCTCCTCATTTCCCCCCCTCCCCCACTCTCCCTCCCTCATGAACCCTTGATAATTTATAAATTATTATTATTTTCATGCCTTACATCGACCACTGTCTCCCTTCACCCACTTTTCTGTTGTCCATCCCCCTGGGAAGGGGTTATATGTAACCGCTTTGTGATCAGTTCCCCCTCTCTCCCCACATCTTCCCCTTCCCCTCCTGGTATCGCTACTCTCATTATTGGTCCTGAGGGGGTTATCTGTCCTGCATTCCCTGTGTTTCCAGCTCTGATCTGGAGGTTTGGTAGTTCTTGACTCTGTTTTCCAACCCTGGTCCACTGAAATTAGTGCAGAAAGTCTACCTAGATATAGACATGCATCTCCAAGAAGAACCAGTCTTATCCACAGAGGGTTATCTAGCTTGCTGGAGAAAAAATGTGATAGGATCTCACCACAATGCCTTCCTTTTGAGAAGCAATGGGGATTATGGTTAGGGAGAAATTGAATGTGGGTGAAACAGTGGAGCAAGGAGGGCATTCTGCTCACCTTTAGGGTGGGGAACATTTGGCCTGTTAGACCTGGGAAATTATCAATACCAGCTAACATCACACCCCTCGCCAAAGAGAAGCAATTCTAGCCATCACAGTAGGGGTGGGTTAATTAAATGCAAGACCAATGATGAATGGTGTTATAAATATCCAAAGTGGCCCTCAACAACAACAACAAAAAAAGATTTCCCACCCCTGCAATTAAAGACAGGTCCTGATTGGGCTAGCTATTACTGTTAAATCTTTTCCTTTGTTTAAGGAAAAGAGATGGGTCCTCTCAGCTCACAGGTGAATCTTCAATTCTTCTTCTTTTTATGAAAAAATCATTTTACTTGGCGCTCTTAGAGCTCTTACGTGGTTATGTGTCGATCATTGCCATCGGTTCCCCCTTCCTCCCCTCTTCTCCCCACCTTCCCCCTACCCTTATTTTTTTTCCATTTAATTTTATTTTTCTTTTTGATCACTTTATTGGGGGCTCATACAACTCTTATCACAATCCATACATATATTCATTGTGTCAAGCACATTTGTACATTTGTTGCCATCGTCACCCCCTACCCTTCTGGTATCGCTACTCCCATTCCTGTTCCTGGATTCCATGTGTCGTGAGCTCTTATCTCTTATCTGTACCTGTGCACATGCTCCAGTCTAGCCCACAGTGAAAGGCAGGACTGGGGGCATGATAGTGGGGGGGTGGGGGTGGTGAGGAAGGCTTCACTTCTTCTGTAACCACTCTGGCTCTTACTTTATATTGAACCTGGTCTTCTCCAGCCTTTTCTAGCCGAATCTCTCTAGTTTATCCTCCCAAATGAGGCAATCATGCAAAATACTTTTAATGGTGGCTACTTAATAATAAGCACTCAGTAAATGAACTATTACTCTTATTATACTTTTGACTTATTGTACAAATAGTTGAACAGTGTGTCACTTATGGGGTGCATTCAGTTTTGTGCAACAGAATCCCAGCTATAGCAACTTAAGCAGCTCGGTGAACTCCTACTAGTACATCTTGAATGGATGGCTGAAAATCCTTGCCCTCGCATAATAACCTGTCCAGAGACAGGTAGGCCAGGTATGAAGGGCATCTCTACAATGTCCTCAGGAATCCAGTCCCCCTTCCTTTTGTACATGTGGCTGTTGTCTTCATGTTTATCAGCTAATAAGCGTTTAGTCCCCACAGTTGGGACTTCCAGCTTCTTTGATCACATCCCAGGTAAACGGACAAGGAGGCAATAAGAAGGAAGGGCGGTGTCTTTTCCAGGGAAATATACCAGTAAGTCTCTCAGATCTGCTTACAGCTGGAAGATAGCTGCTCCTCTTTGAGATGGCAGTGAAGAGGGACTGAAAGGCAAAAGCATTTTTTTAAAAAATAAATTCCACGGGTGAGATGGCTGAGGCTTCAGCTCAATTATCTCCAAATCATTGTTGTCCAGTCCCTGACCCTTGCGTGGTGATTTCTTGGTTGTTTTCTGGATCAGTGCCATTCTCTGTTTGTGAGCTTCTGTGGTGCACGCTTTCTTGTAGGGTCGGATTTCTTCAGAGCCAAATCCTGGGATCCACACGTTCCGCTGGCGCTCTAGATGCAGCTGGACATCTTTCGCCTCCAGGGGGCTGGACTTGCGATGCCTGGCAAGCTGGCAGGCTGCTGTCACCACACTCTCAATAAAATCGTCAGCAATCTGAGCAGCATCTCCTCTACAACTTCATCCAACTGCTCATTAGGATCCACTTCTCTTACTAAGTCCTGCCATTTCTTCTTCGCCAATACCTGATTGTTTCCAGGGCTGAGCCGCCCTCCAGCACCAGGAGTGCCCGGTATCTTTACCACCCTCGTGCCACGGAGCCTTGCGGAGGGGTGCTGGCTGGTTCCGGTTTGATGGACGAGAAATTTGGAGAGGTTGGTTAGGGCTGAGGGGTCAAACTGGTTCATAATCTGTCAAGCTTTGGACTTCAGCTCATAGAGCTTGTCAAGATCCTGCTTCTTTTTGGAGCTGTTAGGACCAAGGCCAATGAGAGGCAGCAGCATCTATCTCCCCATGATACGCGGAGAGTGCCTCAGTGAAACGTTCGCCTCAGCAGCCAGTCGACCCCGCGGCCCTCTTAATGTACAATTCCTCTTATATAAAGCTCTTTCCCACACGCCTATGAGTGTCTATGAATTTGCTTCTCTAGTCTATCCAGAACACCACAGCATGCAAATGCATAAATATATTACAGATAAATCATCTTACAGCAGTGAGCTTCAAGGGCTGGTGGATCAGCTGTCCCATTCCAATCAGACATTCACGGTAGCCTGTGTCCCTCCGTTTTCAGGTTGTCCTCACGGTTCACTGCGTTCAGCAGCCAGATGCTTCCTTCGCTTAGCCCTGATTAGCCTTTGGGGATTTCTTCCAAACATAATGGAATAAAATGAGATTTCTTTTAGAAAATTGCTGCTGTCAGGAGTGACCACTTTGGGACTATTTTCTTCTTTATAGTTCAACTCTATGTACTACACTGTTTCCCTGAAAGTAAGATATCCCCCGAAAATAAGACCTACTTACAGTTTTGTCTCTCACTGAAATATAAGGCATCCCCCGAATATAAGACCTCCCCAATAATAAGGCCCCCAAAGCTACCGTAATTCTGGGCTCTGGACCGTAGTGGCGGGCTCCGCAGCGCAGCTCACTGTTGGCTGCAGTGTACCCGGAGCAGACAGGAAGTGTGAGGTCTCTTTTAATAAAACAATAAACAATAAATGTGTACCATATTCTTCTTCGTGGAAAAATAAGACATCCCCTGAAAATAAGACCTAGCGCATCTTTGGGAGCAAAAATTAATATAAGGCACGGTCTTATTTTCGGGGAAATGGTATATAAAGCTTTATTTTTCTTGTTTTTAAAGATGAGTCAAATTAGCTACAAAGTTAACTGCACACATAAATCGTCAGTAACCAATGTTTGATTAGAGCACCTAACTGCAGGCAGAGCGTTAATTTTTCTTGATTTAATATGGGACCAGTGTTTGCAAGTTCTTCTTGTTCCATCTTAAGTCGGGTGCCACGTGAGCAGAGACTGCTACAGTAGCTTTAGATACATTGCTGCGCCCTTGCCCAAGCTCGTCTCGTTGAAGTACAACTTACAGAAGAGCATGACTTATTAGAAAACCTTTTCTTTTTTTAATTCCTCATCTTACAGATGTCATAGCATTCTATAATTCAAATTGTTCAAGCATCATAGTACAATTACTACTACAATCAGTTTCAAAACATTTTCTTTCTTCTTGAACTCTTTGATATCAGTTCCCCTTTATCCCCTCCCTCCTCTACCCTTTTCCCCAGGCACCCTTGTTGTTGTTACATATTATTATTAATATTCTATTCTATATTTTTTATAGAATATTACAGCTGTTATTCGCCCCCCCCAGTGAAGTTATACAATTATCATTGCTATCAGCTCCCCTTTCTCCCCACCCCCCATCCCCTGTCTTCTCATATCCTCAAGGAATCATTACTCCTGTTGCTGCATCTGTGCAGTCGTAGGTCTAACAATAGTCACTGTATTTGTTGTTGGGTGTTATCGTTTCTGACTCAGCGATCCCTTGTGGCAGAGAACTGTTGCACAGGGCTTTCTTGGCTCTAATCTTCAAGACAGCTGATTTCCACCTTTCTCCTCCGGTGAACAAGGCCTCACGATACTGTCCAGTCAGCAGAGTAGTCATCGGCAACCCACTTTCTATATCCACTCCTGGCACCCCATAAAGTTGTTGTTTTTTTTCCGGGGAGGGGGGCTGCATAAAACTTTATCACCTTTTAGCACACTATAAAATTTACTTAATTATTAACCCAGTCACTAAAAGTAAGGTGATTGGAGGCAGGTATTTTTATGTTTTGTTCTGTGGTGTAACAGTAGTTGATGCTTCTTGGCATGGCTGTTTTCTGTGCGGCTCAGACAGAGGCAAACTCTTCTCTGTACTTCTGTTCTTTTTGGCTAAATCTTATTATCCTTTCAGCAACGAAAGCAAACAGCAGCCAACTCAAGCTTTAAGGGCAACACACCATTCATCTCTCTATTTATGCCTTTAGATGCCATTCATCACCAACTAAAGATGCTAAACATACCAAATGCTGCAAGGGGCCAGGAGTCAACTCTGCCTCATGCGCGCAACAGAACAAAGTACTGCCCTACCCTGCGCTGTCCTCACAATAGCTTCTACATGCCTCCATTGTCGTAGCCACCGTGTCAATCCTTCATGTTGAGGGTCTTCTTTTTCCCTACCCCTCTACAAAGCATGGCCTTCCCCAGAAACAGTCCCTTCTGATAACAAGTCCACAGTATGTGAGAGGAGGTCTTGCTCATCGCTTCTAACATTCTCCTTGCGTTTCCCAGACATATTTGTTCCATTTCGTAAAAGCAGCCATTCTTCTGTCTTCCTTATCTCAGTGTCTAGCTTTCACATGCATCTGAGGCAATGAAAATACCAGGGCTTGGGTCAGGTACAACTTTGTCCTCAAGGTGATACCTTTCCTTTCTTAACGCGTTCAAGTTTGCAGACGTTTGCAGTGCAATTTGCTTTCTGACTGGTGCTTCTATGTGTGTTGATTGTGGATGGGAACAGGTTGTAAACATCCACGTTTTCTCCTTCATGACGTTGCTTATTCAGTTGTGAGGGCTCCCATTTCTTTAAGTTAAAGTGTCATCCATATTGAAGACTGTACTCTGATCTTCATCAGTAAGTGCTTGAAGTCCTCCTCTTCACCGTCAGGTAACAAGGTTGGCATCCGCATATGGCAAGTTGTTAATGACTCCTCTAATCCGGATGCAGCGTTCTTCATATAACCCAGTTGCTCAGATTATTTGCTCAGCACAGATTGAATATGATAAAGATACAACCTTGACACACACTTTTCCCAATCTTGAACCAGGTAATAACCCCTTGTACTGTTCCGATAACTGCCTTTTGGCCGATGCATAGGCTGCACGTGAGCAGTGAAATGACCCATGTATCACTTTGTCATACTGAGTTGACTAGCACACTACTGTGATGCTGGAAGTTAGGCCACAGGTATTTCACATGCCAGCAGGGCCACCCATGGTGGACGGGTTTCAGCAGCTTCCAGATTGAGACTGGGAAATGTATATTCACCTACACTAAGTCATGTGAGTTGGAATCAAGGACAACCAACATACTGAAAGTCACTCAACATTACAATAGATTTCATTCAGGGATGATTCAGGCATACTACTAACGTCATTATGGTACCCTAGTGGAATCGTGGTTAAGCATTAGTTCACCTCGAGGTCAGCAGTTAGAAACCACCAGCCAGCTCAAAGGGAGAAAGATGAGGGTTTCTACTCAGAGACCCACAGGGGCAGTTTTACCCTCTCCTATAGGTTTGCCCTGAGTCAGAAGTGACTCAATGGCAGTGAGTTTGGAATGACGCCGTGAGCCCTGGTGCCACAGTGGTTCTGCGTTGGGCTGAGACCCTCACGGTCTGAAATTAAAAAAAACCGCCATAGCTTTGAGGCAGAAAGACAAGGCTGTCTACTCCTGTTAGCAGTCTCAGAAACTCATGAGGCAGTTCTAGTCTGTCCTACAGGGTCACTAAGAGTTGGCATTGACTTTTTGGCAGTGAGTGATGCAACAGGTAAGCACTCAGTTATTTACTGAAAGGTTGGCTGTTTGAACCCAGCCAGCATCTCTGATGGGGCACAGAAAACCCTGACGCAGTTTTATTTTTGTCCATGGGATCACTGAAAATCGATTTGAGTCCTTAACAGCAACTAACATAACTGTATTAACTGGATGGTATTTTAGCAGAAGTGAACACAATCCTACACAGGCAGTTTTAAGAATCTGAATTCCTTCATCAGCATCTAAAAGTTTATTTTACTCTTGCATTCATCTTCAATCCACTCCTCCAAGTCATTAGTCAGGCACCTTTCTTGAAGGTCAGAAATGTTTTCCCCACTGCTTGCACTAGGACATTTTTCCTTTTGAGATTTTTTTTTAGATTAACTTATCAGCTTCACAGGTTTTACTAAGCAATACCCCCAACAACTAAATGCCTGGCCAAGAGTGCTCAACACTTTGTACTTTCATTGCATATTTCCAAGCACATGATCTAAGAGCAGCTATTAAGAAAGGGCTTCAAAAAGTTTGTGGATAAATGGAATTAAAAAATAATGGAATTCCCCACACTTTTTGAAGCCTCCTCAAACAGGTCATTACTGCCTGGTCTTGGCACAAGGGACTCCATTTTGAATCCGGTACCTTCTTGGTTCTCAGAACTCACCTCTCATGGGCCTCCCTCACATCAGCCTCCCCTCCCCTCGCTGAAAATCACCAGTTCTGAGAACCAGACATCCCCCCCGAGAAAGAATGTTCTTTGAAGATGTTTACTCCACCCGCCCCGTACCTATAGATAAGATTAACGTTCCTTGAAGATGTGTTTATTCCACCCGTCCCAGACCTATAGATAAGATTAATGAGCGCTTCCCTTTGAAGCCCCTGTGTGCAGCTGTGCCTGCCACCAGGGGATATAAAAACGCAGCCAGAAATTCCCCTCGCACAGCTTCACTGGCTCAATACCTGAGCTGCTGAACCCGCCCGCAAGCTTCTCAATAAAGCCTGCTTCTAAAACTTTACCAATTGGATCTTTAATTCCGTTTCGCGCCCCAAAACCCTTACAGTTACCTGGTTGGTTCATCTGTGCTAGAGCCAGGTGGCTTGTATTTAGACATGTCAAATGCTAAAACGGCCCTTTTTGCACATCCTAGTCTCTTAGAAGGTGCATTGATGGTGCAGTGGTTGTGTTCCACTGCAAACCAGGTCAGCTGTTCAAACCCACCACACTCCTTTGGAGAAAACTGTGGCCATCTGCTTCTGGAGAGTGCAGCCTTGGAAACGCTGAGGCAGTTCAACTTTGCTTTAAAGGGTCGGTAGGAATTAAGAGTTCACATAACGACAACAGGCTTTATTTTTAATTGAGACAGCACACCAGCAATTATGTTGCACTGCATAGATTTTGCAGATATAATTAATGTTACTAATTAGTTGACTTTGGCTAATCACAAGGGGAATTAAACTAAACTAATCCCTTTAGAACTGCCCTTTAAAAATTTTGTCTGGCTTATAGAAGTAAAGGGAGTCAAAAAATGCCAAACGTTAAGGATTTAATGCACCGTAACTAGCCTGAAGCTAAAGGAGCATATGTCAAGGAATGTGGGGCGGCCTAGGAACTGAGAACAGCCGACAGCCAGCAAGAAAACAGACCTCAGTCCTATGATCAAAGGATCTGAACTCTGCCAAGCTGAATGTATTTGAAAGTAGAATCCGCCCCCAAAGACACCAGTTGAAATAGCCTGGATTTCTAATCTGTAGAACTGTGATATAAGAAGCAGGTGTGGTTTTAAATGTCTCCATTTGTGGGAGCTTGTTAAATAGCAACCAAAGCTAGTATAATCATCATGTAGTAATGCTTTATTTGCAGGTTTTTACTGACCCCTGTAGGTTCTCCATGCCTTTCCCATTTCTAAATTTAACCGCTTTCTTTTCATTGTCTATTGCAATTTTGTCCAGAAAGATTCCACGCCAAATTAGTTTTTATATTTGAAAATAAGAGTAAACTAAAATACTAAGAAATCTTTGGATAGTAACCACCTTGTAACACAGCCCTTTTCTTTAGGAACAGTAAATCCACATGGAAAACTAAAGAAATACACTCAGCTGTGACTACAAAAAGGTTTGTGCTCATGCAGATAAATTTGTAAAAATCAAAAAGGCATACTACAAATAATAAAGTTGTGTTTGAATTCTCTAATGAGAACTCTGTCTCAACTTAGAAAACAAACCTGCACACCACATCAGAAAATTATTTTAATAGTTACAAAACATTTTTTACACAATCAGTATAAAATAGTAATTGATATCTCCGTAATTATCAGGATTATTCATGTTTGAGGTCTTGGCTAAGTGGGTCTGATATCAACAAAAGGTCTTGGACTGTTGGCTCAGAAATCACTCTAGGAAGCCCACCCTGTTGATGTCTGCCGTGCTTAGCTCTTGTGAGATGGCCCGGTCCTTTAAACACAGCATCTTTCTCTACTCGTTCTTTGGAGGCTTGAAGTGAATTCGGCAGCGTTCATTAAACACCTAATGCATTAAAACAGAAACAGAAGTCATGGACTCATCCTGTGTAAGGCAGGCCTGCACCTACATTAAACTTGGCATGGTTCAGGAGAACATGGCCATTTTGGTTAGGAAACCACCTCACGGGTTCCCTCATCGGCTCAAACGAGTTCACCAGTTGCTAAGTGTTATACTGGAGGTACAGTGGTTATGTACGGGGTCAGCACTTCGAAACCACCAGCCGCTCTTGTAGAGTCACAGCCTGGGAACCCCCAGGGCAGCCTCTCCCCTGTCCTATAGGGCTACGATGAGTCGGAATCAACTTGATGGCACAGAGTTTGGGTTTTTAAACTGCTTTTTAAACTCACTGCCATGAGTTAACTCCATTGGTTACTCACAGTAACCCAAAATAGGGATTCCGTGGTTGTGAATTTCTACAGCAGACAGCCTCAGCTTTCTCCTGAGAAGCAGCTGTGAGTTGGAACCACTGACCTTGGAGTTAGCAGTCTAAACGATTACCTGACAGTATGAAGACCTTGCTTGATATCCATTTGTAAGACAAAACTTTTAATTACTCAAGGAAAATTCATTAAGAGCCAGTTTACTCAGTCACTAGCAAACATTCCAATCCCATATTCTGAAGATAATTTGATTTTTTTTAAATCTAAAGTAAAATTTTGGTAAAACTGTTCTCACTTTTACAATACATTTATTTAGCTATTTGCTGTGCTTTTGAAAATGTGCAGCAGATCTTTTTCACAAGGGCAGAGTCGTGGGCATTCATTTAATGTTGCTGCTCTCTTTACCGTGCCTCCTAAAAAGCCACACCAGACACGTCACAGATGCTAAAGGACACTGCAGCTAAGCGCGTGTCAGCAGGGGACTAAGACGCTCTGCCACAGCCAGTCAGTCTCACAGTGCTGCCTTAAAAACAATTACGAGGGCGCTTCACATTCGGACTTGAAAATATGTTTAAGATCTATTAAAAGGAAAAACAAAGTATATGTGGCTTATTTCCATTTGTGTAAGAAATAAATACATATTTATTCTAAAAGTACAAACACCTGAAGGAATATATCATCCTTTCAGAGGGAAGGAAAAGTAACTGGTTTGAGGGGCAGAATTTTATGATATATCCTTTAATATTTAAAAAACAAAAAGGAGCCACATAACTAAACATTTAAGTGTGCAATTAAAACTTCTCCAAGTCTACAAAAATTTCTTCCCAGAATGCCCTTCATATTTCATGGGCCCTGGGCACTATGGGATAGGCACCAGGCTGCAAGTTGCAAGGTCTGTAACTTGAGCCCAGCAGGCACTCCATAGGAGAAAGAAGAGGCTACCAGCTCCCAGACAGACTCAGAAATCCCACACAGGGTAGCTGTGGGTCCGAATCTACTCAATGGCACTGGGTTTGGGTTTCCATTATTTCAACGAATAAATCCTTTTCCTTTTAGGCTGTTGTGGATGATCCGAAAATAAGGAAACATCTACCCAGGAATGTCTAATGTCTGTTCACGTTCTTAAGTTAGGTGGTAATAAGTGAAGGTTCATTTTCTTAACACATTAGACATTTATCAATCACAAAGAAATTCTGGGCTCCTCCGGGCCCTTTCCTTTGCTACTCCTTCACGCTAGTCCTGACCCTGACGTCTCGATGTAGCTCCCTCTGCTCAGTCCAGGAGACTGATATATGTGTCTTGGATGAGTCCCTCCAAATTATTTTCCTAAAGGATTTCTTCTTTACTTTGCTGGCCTATTTATTTCTTTTTAAAAAACAAGCAGAAGATTCACTTTCTGTGGGATAGGTATAAAATATTTTCTTCTAAAAGTAACAGCATATCCAAAAAGACTCCACTCCTGCTACCACAATACATTCTGCATGTACACAAACTAGGCTTTTCAAGCTAGAAAACGGCACCTGCAGCCCTTCTTGACCCCATCCCAACAGCAAACATTCTCTCTAAAGAAAATACAAAACTAATACTCTCAGAATCTTTCATCAAGTACCAAACACCTAATCGTGCTAGCAGAAAAGGGCAGGACTGGGTTATCTTGGCAAAAGAGGACTCAGTAAAGAACCATAAAAAAGCAAAGAATAATCTGTGTTTTGCAATTTGTTCATGCCAAGCAAGTTAGTATATTCTAGTTTTAAGTTCAGTTAATCTCTTTTATTATTTCAATAGATAAAAACAGACTTTTCAGTTTATCCCTTTCTGAGTTCATAGACTGTCTTTTGAAAATCTCTGAATTTTCAGAGGTGTATATGAATATACTTTCCCAGAAAAGTAACATTAAAAATTTGTGATTCCCGTTAGTGTAAAGTCCTGGATCTATTCCTTCAACCTGTTTCCTAATCAGAATTATGCAAGTGGGAATAAGGAGTGTGTGAACCTGCTAATAGTAAAACCTCTATCATCAGGTACAAGCACAGCTATGTATAATAAAAACTGTTCATGACCAAGTTATGTTAGAAGATAAGCAACTGTGAAAGAGTAATTGATATACAAATTTATGGAAAGTGACTGGGCTCAGAAAGGCTGATTTTAACCAATAACCCCCTGGAAGGCTCTCATTTAACTGGACTACAAGCTGGAATTATCAAGCATGCCCATCATTAGCTTGGGAAATCATGTGGAATGTGCCCCCACTCTATTATCAGGACAGGTGATACAATGCTGCATTTGACTGCAAAGCTAATTTCTAAAACAGAACTTTTTAGATGAGCATCTTTAGATAAAATAAGCCCACATATGCTCGGAACCACATGATCTGTATTCTTTAGCGCATCCGGGCACGCACTGCTCCTGCTCCTGGGGCGTCCCCTTGCTAGGTCCTAGTTCAGTTGCTAGCTTTCTCCAAACCCAGCATTGGCTGTACCTTCCAGCTCCTGTCATTTACTACTTCTTCAACATTCAGCTCTGACTGCATCCATTTCAACTGCAAGGAAGGAAAAAGAGGGATATTATGAAAATGTAGATTAATAGAGCGAAAACCAAGCCCCATCGTTTCCTAACAAAGCCAGCTGCTGTTTCTGCCTTTTTGTCTGGTACGGACATTGCCCTGCTGTATTTTAGAACCCTTTTTGACACACTTGCTCACTCCACAGCCAATCAATTGTTAAAGCTTATAGAGTAGTGGGTCTCAAACTGTTGTGATATATTATAATCCCCTGGAAAAGTAAACACAGACCCACTACCATAGGTGGACTCCACCTTACAGCAACCCTCCAGGGCAGAGAGGAACTGATGCTTTGGGTATCCGAGACTGTAAATCTTTCCAGAGTAGACAGCTTTAGCTTTCTTTCTTGGAGTGGCTAGTGGATTTGAACCATTAACCTTGAGGTTAGCAGGTCAATGCTTAACCCACCAAGCCACCAAGACATTCTTAATCACTTAGAGAGCTTTAAAAACAAATAAACCACCCAATACCCAGATAGACCAAAGTAGAAAGAATACAAATGGTCAATAAAGTAGACTCACAGTGACCCTAAAGCCCAGGGCAGAACTACCCCTGTGAGTTATGGAAACTATAACTCTTTATAGGAATAGAAAGCCCTCTTTCTTCAGCAGAGCAACTGGTGGTTTCAAACCGCAAACCTTGCAGCTAGCAGTCCAACATGTAACCGGGACTCCTAAAGGGTCAATATGCGTGTAAAAAAATATATGCAATCTTATGAATGTAGGACAGAATAAAAATTAAGCCATACTATGAAAGTTTAAAGCATAACACAGTCTGACAAAACCTAGTATTATGACAACACCTAGTGGGAAAAGATATTCACAGACATTCTTGGTAGGAGTATATATATTGTCACAACTTGAATGGAGGATCATTTTATGATGACTTAATCACGCAAGTAAATTCATGCCTTTGGGCCCAACAACTCCAGTTCCAGGAATTTACCCTATACCTACAGATCTCCAAAAACAGCACAGAGGAATTGGGAAAAAAAGCAAAGAGGTGGCAACCTGGTAAGAAAACCGAAGGGAAATGGGTGGAAAGGAGAGAGAAGAGACAAGCCCCTGGGGTGAAGACGAGCATTTACCACGCCTTGACCATCCTGCCAGAAGTCGAAGTCTTTCTAACCTAATAACCGCCAACTCAGTTACTCCAGCAGAAAAATAACCCGTTTTAACACTGGGCCCAGCTCCAAAAAAATAAATCTACCACCAATGAGCCACTTTTGACTCATAGCGACCCTGTAAGGCAGGGTAGAACTGCCCCTGTGAGTTTCCAAGACTGTAGCTCCTTATGGGAGTAAAGTCCTTCTGGTCTCCCATGGAGCAACTGGTGGTTTCGAACTATTCACCTTGTGGCTAGCAACCCAATGTGTGACCACTCTGCTAACAAGACTCCTTGAGGCCCAGCTGGTAGGTCTATAATGCAAGGGGACTTCAAAAATAAATGGAAAAACTCCAGTCTTTTCATTTCTGTTTTCCATGACCTTTTTGAAGACCCCTTGTACAACTAGTCACACACCTGGTCACAAAGGGCTTGAAAGAAAAGAAGCGGCCTAGCTCCAGGAAGAGAACTTGAAAATATACAGTAAAACCAGAAGACTTGGGAACAAAATGCCAGAGAGCCAGTTATGACCCGGTCAACGACGAATTTGGGACCCAGGTCAAAGAGCTCACCTGCCTAATGAGGAGCGCAGCTCAGGCAAGAAGGCTGAGAAATGTGCATGCAACACTAGGAGGAAGAATGAAACTCGGCACTCATCTGCTGAGTCTTCCTCAAGCCTCTTCACAGACTAGACCTGGTGTCAGGGAGTACGCTGCCACCTGGTGCTGTGCCCGAAGTACTGAGAGCCCACCTGCTTACTCTACAGCAACCCCAGTGTGATTGTAATCAGCTATCTATACGTAGAGCCAAATATCATTAAGGCGCCACAACTGTCACCGCCTGGACTGACTGCCAGCAAAGTAATGTCAGCAAAGAAGAGCGTGTGACAAGCCCTAAGACAGTCTTCATAACTGCCCCCAAATAGTTTAAAAGCTGTCATGTATTTAAAAAAAAGTTTAGACTTGTCCTATATAGCTCCAGAGAAGATTAAGGAGCAAGAAACGCATAGTAAATGCATATTGTCTATGGCCACACCAGCTGAACACGCCAGATCTTGTCTGATCTCGGAAGATAAGCAGGGCCAGCCTTGGATGGGAACCCGCCTGGGAATAGCAGGCGCTGCAGGATTTCATGTAGGAGCCCTAGTGGTGCTGTCAGGAAGTGCTGGACTGCTAACCACAAGTTCAGTGGTTCAGTCGTACCTGGAGAGAAGGATGAAGCTAACTGCTCCCACGAAGATTCAGTCTCTGCCCAGACTACCCTTGCAGGATCTCTTCTGATCTAAGAAGCTATGCAGGATTGGCCTGGTTAATACTTGACAGAGAGACCGCCTGGAATATCTGGTGCTATTGGTTTTTGGAGCCCTCATGGTATAGTGTATTACACAGGGGACTGCTAACCTCAGGTCGGTGGTTCAAACCCAGCACCTACCAAATGGTTCACAGAAGAAAAATGACACTTTCTGTTCCTGTGATAAAAGGAGTTCTGGGGGCGCTATTGGAATGCTAACTGCAAGATCAGTGGTTCAAACCCACCAGTCAAGCCCCAGGAGACAGAAGAGGCTTTCTGCTCCTGTGAAGATTTACAGCCTCAGAGTCAGAGTCAACTCTACGGCAGTGAATTTTCGCAATTTAGAACAGGATATCTGAACAATTTCAACGGTCCAAGAATGCACTGCCACACACACACACAAAAAGAGTTCCCCTAGCCCCTTAAGCAGTGCCTAGACAGAAAACAAAGGTGGAGAGAGGTCAGGCATACTGTACAGGGGTATGCATGCAGCAGATATGAGCTTCGAGACCTTTAGAAAGAAAGGAACTGCTAGTTGTACAAACCAACACAGAAGCTCTTACATACATCATACCAGTTTTTCCTAACCCCCCAAAATCTAAAACTATAACAACTCCACTGCTGTCGCATAAATTCTTACTCTGTGACTGAGATGTAGTCAATTAATATGGCCCTTCCAGCCATTATCACTGATTTGCTGTGTTATATAAATGCCAGTATTAAATAATCCATTTTGGAGGGAGTTCTCTGCTAACGGGCAGGATTATGATGGGATGTATTCTTAGTCTCCATCTAAGTAACAGGATGTGACCCAGTGACCACCTATGGTTTCCTTGGGGAGCAGTCTGCTGAAAGACAAACAGCACAGCTCCATTAAGCCATTCTTTGGGTACAGGAGCCATCTCAGAAGCAGGAACAGAGAAAGCCCATCAGACCAGGACCATCAGAAGAGCCCGCAGGGAACACATCTGAAACCCCTGTCTAAAGCGGCAGAGGCAAGACCAGGGGCACCAGAGGGTGCAGCATGGAGACCACAGGGCAGAGCAACAGAGCCAGGCCAGGTAGAGGCTGAGGTAGAGACCAAAGGAGAAAGCAAGAGGAGAGTGCCGAGACTATGAGAGTGAGAGGCAGGCTTCTTGGTCCATGGAGGCAGAGGCCAAGTGCACACATACCAGAGAGTGAGTCTTGCCTGGGGTCCAGTGACTCTATCCTTACTATTTACTGATCCTGACTTGTGGCATCCTGTTAACTTCTCTAATAAGCCAAAATCACTGCCATTGAGTCCACTCTGACTCACAGTGAACCTACAGGACAGGATAGAACTGGCCCTGTGAGTTTCTGAGACGGTAAGTCTTTACGGGTACAAAGCCCTACTTTTCTCCCATGGCCTGACTGGTGATTTCAAAATGCTGACTGTGTAATCATTCTAATTACTGTCTATGAGTTCTATGCGGCCGTGGGGAGGAATGAACAGTGTCAGAACAGGGTGGAAGAAGGATAGAGGGTGGAAGCATGGCAATAGGGAAGCCAGAGGTCAGATATGGAGTCCCGGCTATTTCCACAGGACAGCGAACTGCCCCATGAGGCTTCCCAGACTGCTGCATCTGTCTGCCATGGGGCAGCTGGTGGGTTTGAACTGCCAACCTTTCAATTCCAAGTCAAGTGTCAAATCACTGAGCAACCAGGGCTCCAAAAACAAAACCTAAGCAGTCACCGATTCCATTTTACAGCTGGAAAATCAGGAGCTTCAGGGCAATTCTTTCAAAGCTATCAAATGGTGAGCGGGATTTATTTCCTCAGAGCTGCCTGCCTTTATAATCCACCGCCTACTATAGAACACTGAGAGTACTGAGCCAACGTCTAATGCAGTTTCACCAGTGCCAACAAACTCCCCACTAAGACGGCGGTTCTGAGGCCTTTGCATCTTCAACAAGTCCCCATCTTCTCAAACCCACCAAAAAGCCACAGCAAGGAAGGCGCGCTCTCTGAGTTGTAGACACTGAGGAACAAAACAAGTGATTTTTAGACTGACATCTCTGTAAACAAAGAAGTTCGCTAACGTCGTCAGAATTTGATGATCAGTCGCATGTTACATCAAGATGCTGACTGACTGCAGAGAGGAAGAGACAGGTTAAAGCTCCAGTTCTACCACATACGAGCTCGGGACTTCCTGATGTTGGTACAGAGCCTGTGTCCCCATATACAAGATGCAGAGGTAGACTGAAACATCCTTTCAAACTATCTCTGATTCCTTAATTTTAACTTAAAAAAAACAACAAAACAAGCACATATTTCCCTCTTGGCTTACACACTACTCTGGGGTTGCCTTCCAGCGCAATACAAAATCAGGATGGAAAGCTTTAAAGGACTGGGTCTTCAGATAACACACCCACTGGGTTCTAAAACTCCTCCTTGCTGTGGCTACTTGGTGAGTGATTCTCCCTAGGCAGAAGATGTGTGTGACACAATCACGCCCCCAAACCCGGGCATTCAGATTGCTGACCTTTGTTCTCCACTGTGTTTGACTCATTTCTGTTTGACATCAACTTGCAAAGAGTGATTTTTTTTATCAGTTCAACAGCTCAGCCCTGAATTTCCCTTGTCAACACATTCAAGAATTAAAAACAAAGTTTAATTCTGCTTCTGAATGAAAAATAAGCGAGACAGCCAGCGAGACAAGAGGAAGCGGCATCCTGGGGCAGTGAAGCAATGGGAGGCTGAGAGAGGGCAGCAGTCTGCAAGCAGCCACGGGGACAGCGGTTCTCAAAGGCTTGAGGGAGACACCAATGAGGAGGTCCCCTAAAGCTTGGGCTTTCAGCAACTGGCTACATCTGCTAAGCAAAGAGAGGAGCCCTGGTGGAGTAATAGTTACACGTTGGGCTGCAATCTGCACGGTTGGCAGTGCCACCAGCAGCTCCGTGGGAGCAAGCCTGAGTGTTCTACTCCCATAAACATCACTGTCTCAGAAACCCACAGGGTGTCACTCTGAGTCAGCACCGACTCGATGACGCTGAGTCTGGTTTTTCGGTTTACGAAGCAAAGAGCAAAGTTCGTGACTGGGCTACATGCCACACTGGGTGCTCGGTCCCTCGGACACACAAGGACCCCTTAAAATACAGACACGATTTTGATAATTGTACAATGATCAATGAAGAAAAAGCCCCAGTTTTTAAGAGGTAACCAAGTATTGAGAGGCAAAGGAATAACTAATATGTGTCCAACACACTCTCAAGAAATGATTCAGGGAAAAAGCATGTCTGTGGAAAGAAAAGGAGAGAGAAAACATGAATGAATTATAAAGCTGGTGGACAAACTAAACAGCAGCTGAATACAGGGAAAATCAGCTTTCCTTTCAGTTCAAAATGATATCAGACTCGTACATTTTGATATACTATCAACGGGATTGCTAAGCATCCCCTCAAAGAAAATCTGCAATGCAGGCCACGTAACGAAAGACACCTGCAGGGTAGCTGCTTGGCATGTCACACACCACAGCTGCAGAGACAGCTCTGCTGCATTTACGACCTCCGAGGTGCACAGCAACATCATAGCTACATCACACCTAATGATGACGCTGCAGGAATGGGAGGGTAAAATGGACAGCAACGGGTGTCCAAAAGGAACCCAAAAGACCCATAGTGACCTTCACACAGGAGGCCGGTGGGCCCTCCCTGCTGGCATAGCGGGCTATGCACTAAGTCAGCTGCTCAAGACCACCCGGCGACCCCGGAGAAAGACGGGCTTTCTGCTCCCATAAAGGGCTAGTCTCGGCAGTTCTATTCTGTCCTCTAGGAAGCAACCACATGGAAATGAGGTAGAGTTTATCGCATCAGATTTCAAATACAGCCACTAGAGGTAAAACATACACATTTTAAACTAATGACCATATCTGACTCTAAAGTTTTCATGTTAAAAATTGTCTTTATTTTGCTGCCTAAACTTAGAAAAACTTTGCTTCAGAAATGAAAATTCTATTCAACTTACCTTTGTCTGTTCTTTTCTAAGTTGCTTTAATAACGTTAAATCGTCCAAATTCTTTTCTCTCTCTTCTCGGAGGTTTGTTACGACTGCCGAGGTCTGAGCTATACAGTTTTTTATGACTCGGTCTCTACTGGAATGAGCGGCCATCAACTACAACAAACACACAAGGGAATGAAAAGGAAATAAAATCACATCAATGTTGTGCATTTTAGTATATTTTGAGCACCTATAGACTTAAACAAAGTTCATAAATTGAATCTACGGAAGAAAAGATTATGCTCAGTCCGCTAACCACTTAAAATCAGACGCGGGCCAAGCACATGGCGGTGCACACTAGGAAGTTAGGCTGTCTTCATCGTCAGTGTACTTCCACGGAGTGCCGGCCACGCTCATGCCAGTCCCTCAGTCTGGCTCTTCATTTCTGTCACGTTCATCCTGCATCCCTTTCCTTCTCCATCGCTCCACCCACTTTCCCATGCCCCACTGCACCCTCACCATGGGCTGGGCCGTTCCACAGCATTATTCTTCCTCTCCTTTTGTCCCTTCAAATCTTTTCAGTCTCATACTGTCAGCAAATGAAATACTGCATTCAGTGATGACGACCTTTTGATTGTAGTAAGACAAAGAATGCTACATTTGCCTCTCTAAATTGCAAAATCCTACACTTTATCTATTACAATACTCATATAGATGTCCTTCACAAGGCTAAGAAAAAGTTACATAAACAGCACAGATTTGGTTTCTGTGTGTACTGGGGGACAGTCAGGATATCTGCTAGAACAACTGTAATAAGCTCACAGTAAGGCTCTAACACCACAGTTCTACTTGTTACCTTGAGGCACACCAAGCAAGGATGTTCACATTTGAAAGACACACCGGAGAAAGTTTATTGTGCCAGCCTGGCCGATATACACAAGTAGGATTAACTGAAGGGCAGAGAGATAAATGGCTCGGTGAGCCTCGTCTTTCTTGTCTCTCGCTCTTTGATCATCGGACCAGTGTGCGGCTGCCTTGCTTGTTCTGTGCCTCAATTTAAAGGCTACACTACCTGTGGGACG
>NW_022103914.1:631660-648295 GCF_000313985.2 Echinops telfairi
TCCCTGCTGAAAGTATTAATTCACAATCCACACCTGAGCAGATTAGCCAAACTATGCAAGTTAATATGCCAGGTGGGGCTGCATCAGTAGCACTGCCTGAGAGAGATGCCTTACAAGATTTTGCTAAAGACACCCAGGAAACACCCTCACCACCCATTATTTCCGCTAGACCTGTCACTAAAATGAAGTCTCAGAAAGTTCCTAAAGGTGAAGTTGAGATGATTACCCAAGAAGCACGTTATACTCATAAAGATCTGCTCGAGTTTTCAAATACGTACAAGCAGAAGCCTGGGGAATATCCCTGGGAATGGTTACTAAGGGTGTGGAATACTGGTGCACGAAATGTAATATTAAACCAGTCTGAGTTTCTGGATATGGGACCCCTAAGCACAGACTCTTCTTTCAATGTCTCTGCGAGAGAGGCTGAGAGGATCTAATTCTTTATTTGGTTGGTTCAGTGAAGCATGAACTGCCAGATGGCCTAGACTGGACCAACTTGAAGTACCTGACCTACCTTGGTACACTGTAGAGGAAGGCATCCAAAAGCTTATAGAAATTGGTATGTTGGGCCCCAGCATCTCTTAAGACTCCTGTAATTGCTATTTTATGTGCACCAGGATTAACAGTGGGCACTGCCCTAAGCGAACTCCGACATTTGCCCACAAGGGGACTGATTGGTTCCCATGATGGTGGAGGGCAGGTGTCAGCACTGAATCAACAGAGACAGGGTGGGCGTGGTTATAATAGACAACAAGGTTTCCGTAGTAATCAGAGCAACCTGTCTCTTGTGGAATTATGGCATTGGCTACTTAGCCACGGTGTCCCTAGGAATGAAATAGATGGGAAACCTACTAAATATTTACGTGATCTATACAGGCAAAGGAATAGTAGATCAGGTGAACAGCAGAATAGACAGTCACGATCACTCAATCAATTCCCAGACCTGAGCCAGTTTAAAGATCCACAACCCCTTGAATGAGGGGGAGGCCGGGTCCCTTTGAAGGAGGACCCTGCAGCATCACCCAAGGTCTATACTGTTAGTCTTTCTTCTAGCCTTCCCCAAAGGGACCTGCGGCCTTTCACAAGAGTAACGGTTCATTGGGGGAAAGGAAATAATCAAACTTTTCGGGAATTACTGGACACTGGCTAACTGAAAGTTAGGCTGTCTTCATCTTCAGTGTGCTGGAACTGAGGCACGCGCTCTGGTCGGAGCAAGGTAACACGAATACTGGAATTCCTTTAACCGTTTAATTCCTTTAACCAGTTGGCTACAGTACAGAATGACTCAAAAGGATACACTTACCGACTCATAGAGTTGTTTACAGGTTTGGCTGGCATCAATTTTCCCTGCAAATGAAGCTGTTGGAACCGTAGTGTTCAATTCATGTACTATTCTGTCATCAATCGTCCTCATCACCTTGAGTAATTCCTATGCACGTTTAAAATAAAAGAACAATAACCTATATGGAAAATCAAGTGATTAGAAAGCAAGCATTTAACCAAAAATAAAACTCTAGAGTATTTTACAACAATTTAAGTTAGGGGTGGGAAAATCATGTACAATACCAGGGCAACCATAGGAAAATCTCAATTTCAAGGTTATAAGTAGGTTACATAATAGTGAGCAGTGGGTACTGGCTCTATCTCCTGGGCTCAAATGTGATGCTCTTCAAGAACAGGCTGTTTTGCTCATGTTAAAATCCTGAACCTGAATACCACAAATTCTCCAAAGCAAGCCAGTATTCTCACTTGGCTCTCTTCCTTCTTTGCCTATCACTCTAAAACTCTCTGTCACTGTAACCAGAAGCCGGTGAGTGGAATGGCACTCCACACTCCTGGTGGCCCTGGCCGGGGCTCAGCGCAGAGCTGTGCTCCATCCTCTGGGTGCAGCCATGACCCTCCACCCTTCCAGCTAACATTCAAGCGTGTTGGTACCACCCAAATGTACTGGAAACTGTTATCAGTGGATACCTTGCAATTATACTATTCTCTTTTAGGTTATTTCAAGTTTTGGTTGGGAAATTATTTTTGTAATGAAAATAAGTAAAATAACACATGCTGCTAGAAAAGAAATCAAATTTCTTCCTGCCTTTTTTGTCCTCAGAGGAAGTAGAAATTTGTTTTATCTTTTCTTAGTCAGCCTTATCGTACATTTCCCAGAGTCCCTCCTTGAAAATCCCTGCAATCTGACCCCCTACCCTAAAATAAAACAACCACCAAAGAAAGAAAGAAAAGCAATACAGAGGTGAGGGGAGGGCTTCGGAGTCCTTTCTCCCACGGCTGGAGGACAGACAGCACTTCTCACTTGTCAGCGGAGGATCTGGGTGCCAGCCATCTTCTATCTATCCCCAGTTACCATCAACACTGGGAAAGATCTCGAGCAGTCTACTCCGTTTTCAATGTACAATTAAAAAAATAAATATCAAGAAAATGGAAGTGTGGAGAAGGTGACTGCACTTCTGTTGGTTTGTAAACCAGAGGGGTAACTGTCAGTGGGAAAAACACATTACGTCTACAGAAGCCTGGGGGAGAATACACCTGGTATTATGCTCCCAATGGGCACTTTTGACCTAGTTTCTATCCAGCCCTTGGTGACTCAGGTCACGTGCTATAGACAACAGGGACTTTAGACTCTGTCCTTTCATAGGTCACACCACAAGTATTCAATTTAGAAATCCCACTAACTGAACTGGATTTTACCTTAGACACACCTGTAGCAAATTAACGGAAGTGAACACTCACTTGGACTGAAGGCTGAACCGTAGTAGGAGAAGAAGCAGATGACTGTTTCCCAAGGTTGTGGATTTGGAAGTCATTGGACTTTGGTTCGGATTTCTTGATTTGAGGGTGTCTGATAACTGGCAATTTAAAACTACTATACACTTTCATACTCTCTCTGCTTTCTGACAACCTGTCTTGGTCTAGCAAGCATAATTTCTACAAGTCAACATCCATGTATCTTAATCTAAAAAGCTATCTTTTACATGTATACTTTCCTTTTCACAATAATATTTTAAATTATACACCACCAACTAAATTAATGATACTATTAATAAACTTACCATATGCCCTATGGGGATGACTTATAATATTCCCCAATAAAATAATAATGCCTCTAAAGTACACCAGGGCATATGTAAATTGTAGATATAGGAATGGATTTTGGCTGAAACTTACCATATATACTCATGTATAAGCCGAGCTTTTCAGATTTTTAGTGCAGTTTTTGTGGTAAAATTAGGTCTCGGCTGATATTCGGGTTGGCTTACACTGGAGAATATACGGTAATTGCAAACTCTAATCTAAGAACAATGAGTTCTTATGACATGGCCCTGCTCCATACCTGCCCTCATGTAGAGATCACTGAAGATATATATAGGTGCTACAGCAGTGGGAGAAGAAAACAGACCCAGTTATCAGAAAGAACAGCAGATGGAGTGTTAAAAGCTTGTCTTAATACCAGTAGACATCTAAGTGAGCTGTCAGCTAAGTTCACATGGAAAACACCAGCCTGTGTGATCCAAAGATCATAGATAATAAAATTCAAGACCGGAATACAAGAAACTGTATTCAAGCTTAAATTCTGAACCCGATTTGCAGAAGGCAATGGTTGACGGTGCAAGCCCAAAATCCATTTTCAGGGTGCTCACGTGGATTAAGCCTCTGGGGAATCCCTCTGACCACTGATCAGGGGCGTGACTAGCCTTGCTATCAGAGTATATTGGAAAGGGGATTAATGTAAACATTTAAAACCTTATCATTTGTTCTCCCTTTTGACTCATTTTCAATTTGTTCTAGTTTTTATTCGTTTCTGCTTTTGTATTGAGGTTTTTCTGTTCTGTTTTGTTTTGGTTTGAAGGGTATATTTTTCTTTATATGAAATACAGGATAGGTAAAATTATAAAAGCATTAACTGGACAGTTTCTTAGCATTATGGCATGGGAGGCTGTGGGGAAATGGGGAGCTAAAATAACGAGTACAAGAAAAGAAGATGAAGGGGGAAAAAGAGCTGATACCAAGGGCTTAAGCTGAAAGAAAATGTTTTGAAAATGATAATGGCAACATATGTACAAAGGTGCTTGACACAATGGATGTATGGATGGATGGATTGTGATAAAAGCAGTACGAGCCCCCAATGAAATGATTTTTTTTAATTAAGAAAGTGTTCTAAAACTGTGGTAATGACTGCAAAATTATTTGTATATGCTTAACCTATTGAATTGTATGATATGTGAATTGTAAGTCAATAAAACTGCTAAAAAAATTTTTTTAAATTAACTTAGTTTCCATTTTTGACACATTTTAATTTGTTTGAATTTTACAATTCTCTGCTTTCTTTTGGACTGCGGGTTTTGTTTTGTTGCTTGGTGTGCTTTGGTTTGGGTATGATTTTATTTACATGAAATCCAGGATAGGTCAAGCGATAGCTACTGGATTAATAGTTTCTTAGGGTGCATTTAGTGGCGCAGTGGTTGCCAACTGGGCTGCTAACCACAAGGTCAGCAGCTTGAAACCACCCTTGGGAGAAAGAGAAGACTTTCTACTGTCCTAAAGAGTTAGCATCTCCGGAACCGACAGGGGCAGTTGTACTCTGTCCTGTAAGGTGTCAGGAGCTGGGACTGACGGCATGGCAGGGAGACTGCGGGAAGTGAGCACAAAAATGAAGAAAATGTTCTCAAATGGATTTGAAAATGTTCTCAAATCTCCTCTTAATGTATTTAACTACTGATACATGTGAATTACATGTCAATTAAACTGTTAACATTTGAAAATAAGTAAAATAAAAAGCTGAAGTGTATAATATGGAGAATTGGCTTATCGTTGAAGCCATCTACCAAGTCAGCATTTAACATCAACGCATGTAAAAAGCAACTTTGTTTTGATACTCTTATCTCTTTCAAGATACTATCCTTTTTCTCTCATTGGCCAAACTTAAAGCAGTTACATAAGCGAACTCAACTCAAAATGTCCTGAAGTGTGGGGAGAAGGGGAGAGGGGTCCCCCACAAATCATCACGGGTCCGGTAGGCGCAATTGTACAGCGATAATAAGGATTATAGTAAAGTCATAGAGAGCATGAGAGTTAGAGGAGAAATTAGAATAAATGGAGTCAGATACAATTCATGGTAGCATTGCTCACCTCAGCCCTGCTTGACGGTCCTCGTGGGGAGAATCCGGCCACGAGAGCAGGAGCAGCCTCGGGGACCAAGAACCTGGGAGCCTCCAGGCCCCCGAGGGCAGAAGAGAGCTCCTGGGCCCAGGAGAAAGCCTCTCTTCTTTATTGCTAACCACGCATTATATCACTTTAGAAGGACATGATTATAGAATCACACGTCACAGGAAGGGGCAGTACAATAGGCAAACACACTGTAGGAAGGGGATCTATGATAGGCATAAGCGTAACAAGAAGGTGTGCCCATAGGAATGGGAAGATCTAGGGGTATACATGTGACAAGATGGGCAGATCCTAGATTCATGATGGCAGCCTAACCTTGGTCATCCTTGAGCGGGTTTGACCTCTCTGGTGTCTCCTACAAGGAAACAGACAACTACTATCCTTTTCAGAAGGGAGTGTGCCCTACTTGTTGTGGGATAAACAGTGGTGTCTGCTTGGTCTAGACAGCTGATAACTCTCTGGGAAAATGACCCCCAACCCACTCCTGATGACCTCCAAGTATACAGTCATTCTCAAGCAGCTAAGTCTGGCATATATTTGGGGGAGACAGCTTGAGAGAAATACTTCTGTTTCCCACACTGAAGACATTTTTTAATAACTGTATAAATATTCCATCCTATGGCAGTACCACAACTTATCTGACCACTTATCCACTAATGAACATTTAGGTTGTTTGCAATGATAACCACCATTTAGTTCACCAAGTCTAAATCTGTCATGATTACTCCATTGATCTTTAATTAGTTAATTTAATGGCAGTTTCTAGACCCCATTCTAGAAGTAAGACAGCTTGTGGAAGGCTAGCCTCATTCTTCCACAGCATTAAAACAAAGGCAAATGCCAGGTCTAAAACAAAACTCATCCTCTTATCCCATTTTCCTGGATCTTCCTATTTTGTTCAGTCTCTGTAAATTTGATTTCTTATGGAATAATCTCAATATAGTCACTGGGCAACCACCCCTTTAAATAAAGTGCTATGTACAGTGAAGTTTGGTTCTAAAACAAACCAAACTCAGTGCCATCGAGTCGAAAGGAACTCCAAGCAACCCTACAGGGCATTATGGAAGTAGAGAGTTCTCTGGTCTTTCTCCTGCACAGTGGCCAGGGGGGTTGTAGTGGTGACCTTGTGATTAGCAGCCCAACTTTTAACCACCGTGCCACCAGGCTCCATACAATATCCCAAGCTAAGCTCACTGCCTTCGAGTCAATGCTGACTCATAGCGACCCCCGGTGGGTTTCCAAGGCATAAACGTTTAAGAGGAGAAAACCCCGGTTTCTCCTGTGCAGCTGCTAGTTTCAACCATGAGGATCGAAGCCCAAGGCATAACCACTACACTAGTATATAATACCAACAAATAGTAAAATTCCAAACAAACTGTCTCAAGCACTGGAAAAGATGTAAGTATAAGTCAAAGACTCATGGCGCCAATTTTACCTGCTAACTTCCCTACTAAGGAAGAAAGGGACGAGGGGTTCCTTTAAAATACTGTCTCAAAGCTCCCCATATCTAAATCAAACTGCTGTGGCCATGCTTAAATTCTACCTTTTGGAAATGCTTTCCTGAGCTCAGAGAACCCTCAACCGTCTTCCTTCTTTGAATACACACAACAGTTAGAAAAAAGTATCACAGAGTTTACTAATTTGTTAACTTACTTTTCATTCAAAAAACAGTTACTAATGCCTACACCAGGTGTAAGTTACCACTCTAAACACCAGGCTACAGTGGTGAGAAAATGGAAAAGTCCTTGCTTTTCTGGAAGGATCCCTGGTGGCACTGTTGGCTAAGTGCTGGACTGTTGATTACAAGGAGGGAGGTTCAAACTCACCAGCTCCAGGGCAGAAAGTTGAGATTGTCTGCTACCATCAAAGGTTAAAGCCTTAAAAGCCCCACACAGGGTCAATGAGACTCGATGAGGGGAGTGGGTTTAGATTGCTTTTTGTTCTTAGGGAGCTTAAATTCCCATAAGGGGAGACAGACAATAATTAAGTGCCCAATAAACAAGATAAACACACATTGCAAAGTACTATGGGAGAAAAATAAACTGGAGAACTGGGAGGAAGAGTGACTGGATGGAGCTAGGGGCTACTGAAGCTAGGGAGCTCGAAGGATGTAACATTTGAGCTGACACCCGAATGATGAAAATAAATGTTAAGACTCTTGGCGGAGGGCGGAGAGGGGAGGAATTCTGAGGCAAGAACAAATGTTGGGGTGCTTGAGAACTAAGAACACACAGGTGGGTCTGAAGTAAATCAGAGAAAAAGTAGTATGAAGTGATGAAAGTAGGTCAGATTAGCAAGGACCATGTTTGACCATGGAAATGGTTAAGGATTCTGTTTTAAAGGCAATAGTGTTTGGAGCAAGGGAATGACATCACATGGTTAATGTGTTAAAAGATGGCTGGATGCTGTGTGGAGAACGGACTTCAGAGGGAGCATAATGGAACCCAGGAGACCATTTCAGAGGCGGTGATCTACGTAAAAGATAAAGATGGCTGGATAAAGTTGTAGGAGAATTAGAGAGGTTGGATTCGGGGCGTATTTTGAAGAACAGCTGACAGGCTTTGAACCAGTAGAACGGCGGTTCTTAAGACCCTTTCACAAGGGTCAGTCGATTCACAGCAGTAGCAAAATTACAGTGATGAAGTAGCAACAAAAATAATTTTATGGTTGGGGGGGGTCCCACCACTTGAGGAACTGTATGAAAGGGTCACGGCATTAGGAAGGTTCAGAACTACTGCGCAGAAGATGAAATGGTTTGAGGCCTAAGCAACTGAATGGACAGTGGTGCCAAATCAACATGTTCTTTAAGCAACGTTGGATATTTTCATAGCTAAAAGATCCTTGGAAATTTGCTTTTAGGGATTCGAATACTTAGAGACATGGAAGCAGCTTAAAAATGTTTAAGCAATCTTATTTTTACAAGTTCAAAAGTTGATTCACAAAGATGTTAAGTGATAAGCTATGGTTAAAAAAAACCAACCTCACTGCCAACCAGTTGATGCTTACTCATTGCTACAGTTACAAAGCTTTTTAAGGGCAGAAGCAGTACTAGAACTCTTAACTCCATTATCAGGGTTCTTTCCAATAGACCATTGCTCAAATGCCTGAGCTCATTAACTCAAGTTATAGTACTAATCAATACCGACGATACCAATACCACCAATAGATCACTGCCATCGAGTTGATTGATTCAAAGTGACTCTGCATTATATACAGTTTCCAAGGCTGAATCTATATAGGAGTAGACAGCCCCATCTTTCTCCCACAGAGCTGCTGGTGGGTTTGAACTGCCAACTTGTCCGTTGGCAACCCAATGCCTCTCTGCAGCGCCACCAGGGCCCACGTTGACCTTAAATACAACCGGTTTTTCCCATCTGGTTTAAGCACTCGGTCACATTTGTTACAGGCTGCTGCTGTGCTGATTCTGTGTGAGGTGCAGCTGAAGTAGCAAAAAAGGTGCAAGTAATGGAACCCACATGAACTTCTTTGGCAATGCTGTCAAATAACTCGATCTGTTTAGGTTATCTTCAAGAATGTCATTACCTACAAAAGTTTGAAGCACAAAGTTTACTACAGCTACGGCAGTGACACGTGAAATGACTTTTCAATACTTTTTGGCACTGTCGAGGAAGCGCTGGACTATTAACCACCAGGGTAAGCGGTTCAAACCACCCCGGGGAGAAAGCTTTTCGTACTTGGAAACCTACATACGGTCTCTGTGAATCGACTCGACGGCAGTGGTTTGATTTGGGTTGTTTAAAAAGCGATATATTTCTAAGGCCATGATGTTTTATCTTTAACTCTACTAACTCCACAGTAGCACATTTATACCTCTATTGGAACCAATAGCTTTCATATAACTTTATCAAAATCGTGTCCCGTTCTTGACTTCACAGGCCTATTATAATCAGCCCTGAACCTCTGCTTGTTTTCCTCGTCCGTTAAATGTTCTTTTTTTTTTTCAGGTTGGGTCAGGTGCATCTTTTTTTTTTTTTAATCATTTTATTAGGGGCTCATACAACTCTTATCACAATCTATACACACATCAATTGTGTAAAGCGCATTTGTACATTCATTGCCCCCGTTAAATGTTCTCTAACGCTAGGAAAGCAGCAGCACCAGAGCCGGGTGCTAGAATTCATCGCTAATTCCAAGCGATTCCGTCCCATCAAAACAGTAAACCGTATCTAAGATTTGGTGGTGGTGATTTTTTTCTTTAAACAAATAGACAAGCTTTCTTTTTTCCCCCCGTCCTACAAAAACTTTGAAAAGCTTAAGAAGCAGGACCTGGGGCCTGAGTTCGGGGAACTGTTTCTCGGTAGGCATAGCCCTAGTCGGCTGGCTCTCCGGGTTCAGTTTCTCCATGCCTGGGCGGCGCCAGCAAAACCGTGACCCCAACGTGCAGCCGCGCGCTCTCAGGCCAAGCCCGCGCCCCTCGTGACCTCCAGTGTAGCGTCCGAATGCCCGCGCTTCCACCCCCGACCCGCACCCCTCCCAGAGCAGACAAAAACAGGGTCCGGAGACAACAGGAGGGACACGCCCGTCACACGAGGAAAACCCCGTCACCTGGAACTCGGCGAACTCCTCGCAGTTCACACCGCCACTGGGCGCCGCCATATTGGACGAGCGGGTTCCGGTGTCCGGGCCAATCACGGCGGGTTCCGGTGTCCGGGCCAATCACGGCGCGTTCCGGTGTCCGGCCAATCACGGCGCGTTCCGGTGTTTGCTTCGCCGCCGCCGCCGCCAATCGCAGCACGCGTGCCTTTTCTGGTCCCTAGCCTCAACCCCTTTTCTTGACTTCGGTCTCTTTAACATGCTGACTTGGGAGTTGAGCTAGAGTCAAAGGTCGGAGAATACCAGAAGTTGAAGGGATCATTTATTCCAACCCTGTCCTTTTACCAATAAAAACAAAAACCACCCAGATTGTTGGAGTTAGAAAACTTAAGTGGAAGCATTGTGTTAGCCCTCTGGCTTGGTAGTTGAAATCACTAGGAAAAGACAAGAAAAGGGGCATTCTTGGCAATGGAGTGGAGTCCAGGTGTGGAGTAAGGTGTTCAGTGGTGGAAATGCTTCGTTTTTAAAAAATAAGGTAGAGCACATTGATTTATCACGTTAGCCTTGAGAGCTGCCTCCAAAGCCATCGAGAGAGGGGGGCCATTGGGCACCGAAATCCCATCATGTTGCTTGATGAAGGGATTCATTAAGAACACTACAAGGATGGATTCTGAAATACGGCTCCTATCTAGTGTTGTCGCGGGCGCTTACAGTTCACAAAAGTTCCACAATGTGCTCATTCTTGTTTTCTTTTAAAATGTTGTCATTTCTTAATTCCAGAGAAGGAGGAGGAAAACGCCCAGGACCCGCAGGCTCCACGGGCGTCAATTTGCCTAGGACGCGAGCCAGGCCGAGCCCGCCGCCCGCACGTTCTGCGCGTCTCGCACGTCCACTAGCCCCGCCCTCACGCTCGTGCGTCACTCCCAGCCGCCCTCCTACTCGCCCCGCCCCGCCCCTCCCGCCAGCGCCGCCCTCCTCTCATTCGGTGACTTTGAGTATCGTCTCGGTGTGCTCGCGCCACTGCCACCTACCCTGTGACGTGCGGTCCGCGGAGCAGGAGGCCATGGGAAGCCTCCGCGGCTTGCGCCTGGCGGCGGGTGAGACGCGGGCCGCGCTGGGCTAGGGGAGGGCCCGGCCACTGGAGGTGGGAGGAGAGGATCCTGCGACCTTTCCAGGCCCCGGGACACCCCGATGTCTACCTCCTTCGGGGATGATAATGGGAGCGAGCAAAGACTGAGCGTGCCGCTACTTAAGCAGGCCTGTGGGCAGCCTCGGATAGGCCTTCTCACCAGCCTATCCATCCACTCCCGTCCCCACCAATTTAGCCCTCGCTCTGCGTCCCGTCCCCTCTACCCACCCGCGCCCCTGCCTCCTCTGAGCTCAGTTGTGCAGCCCCATGGTCATGCAGCTGCCCACCCAGCCCCGTCCGTGCTCCCCTGGCCCTGTGTCTCGCAGGAGGATGCCCCTGTCTGAAGTCTGAAAGTTCCCTAACCATTTAGTGTCAGACTATGCCGAGGATTTAAAGCCTCAGCGAAGAAGAATACGTACTCGTTTTCTTAAAAAATGGGAGGTTTCTTTTAAATAGTTCTACAAGTAAGTGCTTTGAATTCCTTGGAAGAACGTGTAACGTAAATACAAGACCTGCGGTCTATTTCTGTAGTGGACATTTGTGTAATGGGCGTTTGGGAGACAGGGGATGAGAACTTAATTTGCCTCCGGGGGCACCAGAAAGCCTTAATCTAGTAATAAGGGCTGAGAAATCTTGTCTCTTTACTAGGTACTAAGGCAGATCATGCTTTGGATGGCCTTCAATTACTTTGAGAAGGTGTGGCGATCTTTTCTCCGTATTATCTAATAACTTAAAAATTGCTTGATTCAGTGTTTAAAGGTAGAGTAACCCCAACTTGCCTATTGAAGTAATAACGTTGTGCATGCAAATGAAGCACCGTAAGAGAAATAGAGTGAATGTTGGAGAACTTGACAAGTTTGATATGTAGAGAAAGGGAAAAAAAACCCAAAAACCTGGCTTGTGTGTCCATGTGGACTAGAAAAGTATTCACCGTCACAGAAAGCAAATTCCACTAAAAAATGAAAAGAAAAACACTGATACTCTTGTTGTTTTATTGCTGAGCTAATTCCCCTAAAATCTGTATACCTTGTGCTCCCTTTATAAAGCTTTTCAACAAAGTGAGCCATTGCTCTTGTGAAAAGAAGGGAAAAAAAAGCTCTATGAACTTCTGCTGTTCCAGAACTTCAATGCTTGGCAACCAATCAAAACTATTTCCTCCAGTGATTTAAAAGTAATTTATTTTCTTCTGGATCATAAATGTTGCATAGCACATGAAGTTGATATGTGAACAACACGTTAAGTGTCTGATATTTTCTGAATAACTCAAAGTGATCTGCTCTTTCACCCATACCACTGGACTGTCACATAATAGCCCTCTCAGAAAAGGCTTATCATCCCCTCCCATTTTACAAATGAGGGCAGAGGGTTAATGACTTGTCCAAGATCACTTGGCCAGAAACTGTTAGGAGTGAAAACCATCCATTTGCCCTGTAGTGAGTGGATCCGGATTCCTGGTGACCCTGCAGGGCAGAATAGAAATGCCCACAGGTTCCTGAGCCTGTCAGTCTGACAGGAGCTGATCGCTTCAGGGGTCTCTCAAACCGAGCACTTCATCCACTGCACCACCAGGACTCAAGGAAGAGGTAGCAGTGCCCTCTAATGCTTAAACATGTGAACTTTGCATTGTTCAAGCTGCTTGTTCAGGATATGTGTATATATGGATCTGTCCTCAATATCTTGTTATGAAATTGAAGAGGCATGAAGTACAAATTGTTTGTGGAAGTAGAAGCAAATTGCTTTATCAAGCAGATTGATATAAGGGGCAACACTAGCCAAAGGATTGGTAAAGCAAATAGAAACGTAATCTTGGCTCATATTTGAAGCATTTCAAATAAATAGAATCCCAAATAAAAGCAGAATCCTTTAAATGATGAAGCTCTATTTTTTTTAAGATCATTTTATTGGGGGTTTCTTACAACTCTTATTATAATCCATATATCAGTTGTATCAGGCATATTTGTACATTTGTTGCAATCATTCTTTTCTAGACATTTACTTTCTATTGAACCCGTGTTATCAGCTCTTTTTTCCCTCCTCCCCCTACCCTCGTGACCTGTTGATAGATTATAAATTATTATTTTCATATCTCACACCGACCACTGTCTCACCCCCGCCCCCCCCCCATGGTTTCTATTGTTGTTCCCCCTAGAGGGGGTGTGTGTGGTTATATGTCAATCATTGTGATCTGTTCCCCTTACCTCCCCTCCTTTCTCTCCCTTCCCCCTACCTTTCTGGCACCGCTGTTCCCATTCCTGGTCCTGGATTCCGTGTGGAGCTCTATTCTTAAGTGCTTCTGGAAATTTTTGCAATTGCAATACTCCCTCAGCAAACATAGTGTACTCCCTTGGTAAACACAATGTAGAGTGTACGACCTTGAATTTGTTCTTTTGTAGCTATAACTATGGGTCAAGGTTGTTAGCTCCGGGTTCTTAGACCCCCTCACTTGTGAGGGGCCCCTCTGATCCTCAAAAATGATAGGAGTATTCATGAGCAGAGTCCTTGTCAAAGTATTAGAATAAAGAGATATCTTAGAAATCAAGTAGTCCAGTCTGCTCGTTTTACAGACCAATGGAGCGGCTAAAGCACAAGAAGGGAGTTGACATGCACAAGGTCGTGCACGTGCAAGCCTAGGACATAACGCACATCTTCTGGCTCCCGTCCCTATTTTATTTAGACTACATTCTGCTCCCTCGCTGTTCCTTTTGTTTATTCTGGCTCACCAACTCTAAATGAAAACGTGCCCTATTCTTACTGCTCCAACCTTCGGCTCCATCTGTCATGGCTCCCGAGGTTGTGCCAGCAGGTTTTTATTGAACACATAATGTGGACATCACACTGAGTACAGTGAGGGCCTACAATTCAGTGGCTGCCCCTTCTCCCAGGGCTAACATTGATGGCAGCAAACCAATAGACCTCTCTGTATCAGACAGTATTTTTTAACTTTGAGATGGTGGAGCAGATTTGCAGTGCCACGATGGCATTCCTGCTGGTTTTGTGATGTTGCGTTGGTACCTTGGCCTGCCATGAGGGAAATTGTCCGCAAACACAACAAATCAGGGCTTCTCCATGCCGGCTCCTTCCCAAGAGGCAGGAAACGATTGGCTTCAGGACTTCAGAAAAGGGGGAAGTAGTATAGGTCAGCATTATCTCCGGAAAGCTCCCTTACAGCAGATGGAGCAGAGTGGGTGGTGTGAGCAAAAGCAAGGGCCAGTATGAGTGGGGGAAGAAAGGAGAAGGAATCGCCTTGGATTGCGGTCAGGAGGTAATAGGAGATAAGGTGTGGCCTTTGGGGCCACGAGAATTTGGACGAAAAGAAGGCACCATGTGCATAAACCATCTGGGGCTAATATCGGACCTGTTCTGTCCACGCTAGGACAGAAGGATATTCGAACTTCACACAAACCCAAGGTTGAGTGCCTTACGGCAGAGGTCAGACATGCCTCTGCCCTCCATCTCCCTTTACGTACTCCTTCCAGGCCACTCTGCTGGGTTCAGTAATCCATTCATTGCCGAGTCCCCACAGAACTCCCAGACAATACTCAGGATTAGGGAGTTTATTAGGGAAGTTAATAGGCTAACAAAGCCAGGATCCATAAACAGTAAGATTACAGTCAGTGGTCCACAGCAACACCTTTCCTCAACCAGCAGCCAAGTCTCTCTAGCTCTGGCCTCTCGGTCATGTGGTCTCTTGGTCTCTGCCATCGTCGGCCAGAACGCCAGCCTGCTGCTCTCGCTCATAGTCTTACAGTCTCCGTGCTGCTCCTCGGTTCTGTCTCATGGTCGCCTCACCTCTGCCTCTGGTCTTGGCCTGACGCCTTTGCTCTACCTCATGGTCCCTTTCTGCAGCCTCTGGTGCCTCTGATCATGGCCTTGGCCTCTGCCACTTCAGACACATCTTGAATGTGCTCAACTGCTCTTCCTTGATGGTCATGGGATTTTTGGTTTTTATATGTTTCTGCTTTTGAAATGGCTCTTATACACAGAGGAATGGCTTTGATGGAAGGTGTGGGTTTATCTTTCAACAGATTATTTTCCCGAGGAAACAAAAGTGGTGACTTGAGAGTCACACCCTCTACTGAGGTGGCGAAGTGGAATACATCCTATTTTAATCCTTTCACAGAGCACTCACCTACAAAATGGGATTCTAATCCCAGGCACAGAGGCTAGAATTTACAGTCCATCACAAGAGGGCTTGCTGCTAGAAGGGCCATGTCAATTGATTGTATAGCACTATCAAAGCAACATTTTTGAAAAATTAACCTAGCAGCTGCATGCAAAATGAATTACAACTTGGAAGGATGTTACAGTAACCAGTGTGTCACATGTTTAACTTTTTGAAGAACTGCCAAACTGTGGTTCTGTGGTCGTAGCCAGCCACCATTCGTGGTTAGTAGCTCAAAGCCCCCAGGGCTCTTCATCAAAGTCCCTGCTATGAGCCGTTCCAACTCCCAGTGACCCTATAAGGCTGGGTAGGTTTCCAAGACGAGAAACCTGCATGGGAGTTGAAAGCCTCACCTGGCGCCCAAGGAGGGACTGGTGGTTAGGAACTGCAGCCCAGTGGGGAACCCACTACATTTGTCACCAGGGCTCCTATCAGATGCCACTAGCCTTCTCCCATTTCTGACTTTCTTTCTCTGTTGCTCTAGGCAACTAGAGACCATTTGTCATGTCCTGGACGGCCTGTTGCAAGCTTTTAAGACCCCAGGCCCTAATCAGTGACGTAGGAGGTAGAAAAAAAACATTAAACACATTATTAGGCTTATTTACTGGGATGTCCTGTGAAACTATGACTGTAAACCTCCAAACCAGCAGGGAACCCACGCCCTTGAGTCATTTGGTTGTATGCTAGCTAAGCTCCTCTTTTTGTTTTTTTAGTCAATTCAACTTTTCACAAGTGTACAGCTCTTTGGGGCGTCATTTGCAGTACTTGGCTGTGTAGTGCTACTCTTAGTCAAGGATATCTCCATCCCTTCCTTCTTGCCCTAGAGACCAGTAATAAACTTTGGACTCTACCTATGTGCTTTTTCTTATCTTGTATACAAATGAGGTCAAACCATATTGGTCCTGTGTGGTTGACATATTTCACTGGGCAGAATGCCTCCAGACTCCAGGCATACTGTCACATGTCTCATACTTTGCTTCTTCCACTGGTTGAGTTGTACAGCAAGTCCCTGGGTTACAAACATCTATCTCAGAGACAACTCATACTAGCCCTTTGATGTTATGTAACTGTGCTCTCCAACCCCTGCTCCTGACACGTGTCATCACAATCACCTACACTTGCTGCATTCGCTGCTTTTAAATCATTGGAAAGGCTGCAAGCCTTTCCTTGCACTAAAACCAAAAATTCACCGCCATAGAGTCGCTGGGCTCCCAAAGTGAGGCTAAATCAGAACCAAATGCACCTGTGCCAACTTAGCTACCGCGTGTCTTCAAGTCACACTGAAGAGCAGGTCTTGTCCCCAACCCAGGACGGCCTGTCTGCCACTGTGATGTGCACTACATCTTGTGTACGCTGCCATCTGTTGGGCAGTTCGGTTATTGGCACCTTTTGGCTACGGAGATTCGTGTTGCAGGGAACGAGGGCATGTGTACACATCTGATTTGAAAACACACAGTGTCTTTTTTTTTTACATTTACAATTGGTGATAGTGCTTGTTTTTGCAGCTGTGCAACCATTTGCCCCTTTTTCTTTTCTTTTTCTTTAATTGTGTGTAGGCAGTGTGTTCTGATTTGAACAAGGGCGTGTGTACACATCAGTGTGTTCTGATTTGAAC
>NW_022103914.1:648410-666433 GCF_000313985.2 Echinops telfairi
AGGGCGTGTGTACACATCAGTGTGTTCTGATTTGAACGAGGGCGTGTGTACACATCAGTGTGTTCTGATTTGGACGTAGTCTAATTTGTCTGGTTTTTGTTTCTGCTTTTTCCTTTTGCTGCTCATGCCTTTGGTGTCTCGTCTAAGGATCCGTTGCAATGATCATTTACCTTGTTTTCTTCTAGGAATCTTACAGTTTGGTTGTGTGCTGTGGAGCCACTTCCAATTCCTATGAACGCTACAGAGCCTACAACATAAGGGTTTTAGGTTGTTACCTTTATGAGTCGATCTCTATGCCTTTGCCTTTCTTGTCTATTTTATGGAACTGAGGCTTCTCTGAGCCAGGTCTCTCTTCCCGCAGACCTTCTGGTATCTTCCAGCTATCAGCGTTTTTACCACAGTGCCACCAGAGCCACTTTGAGTTTAGGTCTGATGTTTAGGTTGTTGGTCCATTTTGAGTTCATTGTTGTATTTGATCTGAGGTAGGGGTCCAGCTTCATTCTTCTGCATGTGGAAATCCAGTTGTCCCAGCATAATTTCCTAAAGAGCCTACATCTTTTTTTTTTTTTTTGAGCCTTCATCTTTTTGTTAGCTTCCAACTTTCCTGTAATGAGCAAGTCTCTCATAATTAACAAAATGGTAACATTATGTGTCAGTCTGGGTAGACTAGAGAAACTTTCATAGACATACATATGTGTATAAGAAAGAGCTTTATATAAAGAGTAACTGTACACTAATAAAACAGCCCAGTCCAGATCAAGTCCATAAGTCTGATATTAGCCCATATGTCTGATACCAATCTATAAAGGGCTCTTCAGACTCACGAAACAAATACAATGGCGCCGAATACAGGAAGAACACGGGCCAGTGGGTGGAAAGTCTTGTGGATCCAGTGGCAGCGGATGCAAATCAGCGCTGGCAGGAGTCTCCACGTGGCTCCTCCAGCTCCAGGGCTCTGGCTCCATCAGCACAGCTCCCTGTGTCTTGTCAACAGGAATGTCTTGCAGGAGTGAGCGCCCCACCTCCAGTGAGCTAGTTATCTCCTGAGCACCTCCAAATGAGGTCATCAAGCTGCGACCTGGTTAACAGGCTAGACTACCCCTTCACTCTTAATCCTCTCACACTGGCAACAGATTATGCAACTACCACGTTATTTGCCTTTTTTTACATTTACAGTTGGTGACAGTGCTTGTTTTTGCAGCTGTGCAACCATTTGCCCCCTTTTCTTTTCTTTTTCTTTAATCGTTTTATTAGGGGCTCATACAACTCATCACAATCCATACACACATCAATTGTGTAAAGCACATTTGTACATTCATTGCCCTTATCCTCAGAACATTTGCTCTCCACCTGTTATTTGTCTTTTTTTAAGATAAGGAGGACTTGATGTTTGTCAGGAACGTGGTGTCTTCTGGAAATGCAGAAGTTAGGAGAAGTGAGATAAGTTGAGTGCACTGTCCCTTTGCCGTAGGGAACACCGAGGAAAGGGTTCATTCGTGCAGGGTGAAGGAAGGTCAGGTCTTCTGAGAAAGGATGAGAAAACAGATGGAGAAAGGGAATCTTTCTGTCACAAAGCCGATTCAGGTCAACAGCTAGGGCCACGAGGGAAGTTTTCAAATAGCCACTATTGGGAGTGGGCTGGAATGTTGGTGGGAGGGGGAAAGATCCCCACGGGCACCAGGCGACCCCAGCTAAGGGTCGTTGGACCCCCAGATGCATACAATTGCAAGACTTGCCATAGTCTCCCCTCGACCCCCACCTAAAATCTGGCCAAGTTCAAAAAGTTTGTTTATAAATCTGTTTTTGCAACTCTGAAAGGTGTTGTTTTTTGTTTTGTTTTATTTTGTTTTTTCCCATAGAAAAACTATGGTAACTAGGGTGTTAGCCAGCCCACAAAAGTTAAAAATATTCATCTGTCTTATCCAGCTTTCCTCCCTAGGACGTCCCATAACCTGTTTGATCCTCCTCATCTCTGCTCGGTTTTTTTTTTTTACCTCTACACGACCCACTTGAGCTGCAGTGACGTGACCCTCTCCAAAACCCACTGCCGTCGAGTTGATTCTGGCGCATGGTGACCCTGGAGGACAGAGTAGGCTGCGCCTTTAGATTTCCAAGGCTTTACAGGAGCAGGAAGCCTCATCTTTTTCCCGCAGAGAGGCTGGTGAGTTCAAACTGCTGACCTTGTAGTTAGCAGCCCTGTGTGTGATCAACTAACTCACTTCATAACCAGGGCTCTCACCAAACCAAACACTGACATCCAGTCCACCTTACATGAGAAGAAAGCCTCATCTTTCCCTTGAACTGCTGACCTTGTGAGTAGCAGCCCGCTATATCAAGTTTCTATGCCGGGTCTTCCTACTGCTGCTCCCCTCACCCCACTTCCGTCTCTTACTCCTAATGCCATTCAGCCCAAATCTCCCTATTCAAAAGGTACCTCTTCAAAAACTTTCTCTGCCTGTTCGGGAGAGCCGTTTGAGGATGTGGCAGGCAAAGAGGCCTCTTCCTGTGGGGGATCCTAAGCCGCCTCAACACCCAGAGCCTGAGTGAAGTCCAGCCTGGGTCATCGCTAGCCTGGAGTCTTTGAGCGACAGCGCAGGTCTGGGAGCAGGGCCGACTTAGGCTAGTGAGCATGGGCGTATGAATAGATACAGCTCATCAGAGTTTGAAGCCAAGAGAGAGAGGAAAAAACCCATCACTGGTCAGCTTAGTTGCGGACTGGAGATGTCAAGCCATTCACATCTGAAACTCCGAGCAAGTTGATACTGCAGACCCACTTGTTCCTGTGAGCTTGTTTCGTTGTCCTCCGTCTGTGGGGCAGCCTCGCTCTGTCCCGAAGTGGCAACTAAATCAGTGGCCTTCTGTGCTTAGGTGGGAGACTCTGGGTGTTGCCAACAGTAGGGTGCTCGGCTCAGGGGCATGGGGAACCTCACGTGCCCCTGAGCTCCACAACTACCATAGCAGACTTTTTAATTTTGTCTTAATAGTTAGATATTTTAATATTGGGGGCGGGGTTTGGGGTTTGGGGGTTTTTTCTAATCATTTTATTGGGGGCTCGTACAACTCATCACAATCCATACATACATCAGTTATATAAAGCACATTTGTACATTCGTTGCCCTCATCATTCTCTAAACATTTGCTCTCCACCTAAGCCCCTGGCATCAGCTCCTCATTTTCCCCCCTCCCTCCCCGCACCCCCCTCCCTCATGAACCCTTGATAATTTATAAATTATTATTTTGTCATATCTTACACTGTCTGACGTCTCCCTTCACCCACTTTTCTGTTGTCCATCCCCCATGGAGGAGGTTATATGTAGATCATTGTAATCGGTTCCCCCTTTCCACCCCATTCTCCCTCCACCCTCCCAGTATCACCACTCACATCACTAGTCTGGAAGGGATCATCCTCCCTGGATTCCCTGTGTTTCCAGTTCCTGTCTGTACCAATGTACATCCTCTGGTTTAGCCAGATTTGTAAGGTAGAATTGGGATCATGATAGTGGGAGGGGTGGGGGAAGACATTTAGGAATTAGAGGAAAGTTGTATGTTTCATCAGTCATTCTTCTTTCTGCATGGCCCACTGAGCAGTGGGAAATAGTTGACATAGGCTGACATCAGAGTTACAAAGTGCAGTATTGACTGACTCTAATTCAAAACAAAACAAAGCGCCTTCAAAGTTCCCTCCTCGGACCTGCTCTGTTCTCCCAAAGCACAGTGCCAGCAGTATCCAATTTCTGTTCTAAATGGATTAAAAAAGCATTTGTGGCTTAGCATGAGAACCGCCTAAGTAATCAGATCAAAAACATCTTTCCATGGGAAAGGAACATGGTTGCCCCAGAAACAAGCTGCTTCTCCCAGCTGAGGTCCCGGTAGCCAGTAGAATCCTGGAACAGCAGGAACGGAGGGAGCCTGGGAAGCAAGCTCACGTCCTCAGGAGCTCGGGCCTAGGAGAGGCCACAGAGGAGGAGGGGTGGGAAATACAGACAGACGTGAGGCGAACAATTCATGCTGTGTGTCATCAGGTGCCCAGAGGTGTGTCAGAGATGACAGGCTCTCCAGCCTCGCAAAGCTAGGCATGTTGTACACCACTACAGGCTCTTGGAACCCTCCGTGCAGGAGTGACTCGTTACTGACGTGTAGCGCGATTGAAGAGGGAGGCTGAGCACAGCCAGAGAACTAGGAGGCTTCAGGAAGTTTGTGGGGAAAATACCCTTATTTTTTCACCCCATTTTCCCAAAAACGTTTTGAAGATCCTGGTGAGTATTAAGCTCTCTTGGTGTTTACCCTGCACATAGCTTGGCTTTCCAAGGATCCCAGCGTGTGACCAAGAGCAGCCAGCCCCAAACTTGGCATCACCTTAGAACAGTGGTTCTCAGCCTTCCTCGTGCCGTGACCCTGTCATACAGTTCCTCATGTTGTGGTGACCCCCAACCATAACATTATTTTCCTTCCTACTTCATCACATCATTCATTTTGCTACTGGTAGGAATTGGGCGACCCCTGGAAAAGGGTCGTTGGACCCCCCAAAGGGGTCATGACCCACAGGTTGAGAACCGCCACCGCTGCCTTAGAAGAACTTGGCGTTCGTTTTCAACATGTTGGTACTGGAGTCCTGCTCTGATTGATCTAGGACTTCATTGGTCTGGCTGGGGGTGGGGGTGGGGGGGGCTGTGTATGGAGCTGTGACCACCCCTGAGAAGAGCAGTCTTAGAGTGTGACAAGGGGCTGTGTATGGGGAGTGGCGGGGGCAGAGGGCGCTTTAAAGTGCCATGGTAATGTTAATGTGCAGAGTGAGAAATCCACTTTTCTAGAGCAGTGGTTCTCAGACTTTTGTAGGCAGGACAGTTACTTGGAAGGCTTGTTAAACAGATCTCTTGGCACGACTCCCAGAGACGCTGAGCCTGGAGGCTTGAGTTGGAGCCTGAGAATTTGCACTGCTGTGAGAGTCCTGGCTGGGGCTGCATGCACGGCATTGCTCTAGACCCTAGAGGATGTGGTGTTCGCCGCCATAAATCTGGGACACGGCCGGTACATAGCAGCTGGCAGATGATTCAGCTGCTTGTCCCTCAAACTTGATGTTGATACGAATTACCTCTGATGCCCCATTACAAATACTGATCGGGATTCTGGATTGATGGGAACCGAGGGTCTTACCAGGGCCCAGGTGATGGTGACCACCCCTGAGAAGAGCAGTCTTAGAGTGTGACAAGGTGCATTCCATCGCGTTTCCACTGAACCACCCTCGTCAGGCGCTGCTCACCTGTATGCCTGTGGTCTTCCCGGGTCCCACGTGTTTCCTACTCTACTACACACCCCACCCCACACCCTCTTTTCTCCGGTCCCATTTCACTGTAAGATGTAGTTAATAACCAAGCACTCGTGGTTTTAAAAAACATTTGCCTTTATTTTGGAGCAATTTTACTTGTTGGAAAAGTTGCGAGGCTAGTGTGTAGAATCTCTGCGGACCTCTCATGCAGCTTCCCCCGATGGAAGCTTGGCAGATCATCTTGGTACAGTGATCACAACTAGGAAAGTAGCTTTGCTGCAGCGTTCTTAACTAACCCAACCAACATTCGGCTTCCACCTGGGGCCGCCGAGGCCCGTTCGTTTCCTCTTCCGGGAACCGGTCCAGGCTATCATGTTGCCCTTACTTGTCTTATCCCCTGTGTGCTCTCCTCTGTGGCAGTTTCACCATCCCTGACTTTTATGACCTGGCAGCTTTGAAGAGTGCTGCTCAGACGCCCTGGTGGCGTGGCCTGGATGAGTAAGTGTTGGAAGGTCAGCTGTTCAAAACCACAGCCACTCCATGAGAGGAAGTTAAGGCTGCCTGCCCCCATAAATATGTACAGCCTCAGAAACCCTAGAGAGGGCCTCTGTGCGTTGGATTGATCCGGTGGCAGTGGTGGGTCAGAGGGAGGGTGCGTGGTGTCTACGTGACGTGTGACTGATGATGCCACGTAGTTGGCGTGATGTTTGCTGCGTGTGCTTCTCCCCCGGAAAAGTTAACGTTTCCCTTGTTCATACTCTCCGTTTTCCTGCTCCTTCATTTTCAAGTCGGTTCCTACTGTTGTCTGACTCGAATTCAGACCAAGAGGTTCATTCTCACCTTCCCTCCTGGCGTTTGGACTTGCTCTTTCTTGATAGTGATCAGCCTGGCTCTCCGTGTCCACCACGGATTGCCAGATTGGCTCCACCCCAGTGTAGTGCACAGGAGCCCTGGCGGCACACCTGCCAGCCGAAAGGTTGGTGGTTCGCCCCAGCAGGAAGACGGGCGCCGGCTTGCACAAAAACGACAAGTACAACAGCTGGAACACCCGCCGGGCAGTTTTACTCCAGCCTGTACGTGCAGTGAGTCAGAATGACTGGAGGCAGTGGGCTTTTTGGTTAGTATACTTGTAAAATAGTTTCAGAATCGTCACACCCATCCTTCTGGCCGAAACAAATTGGCTGACAGCATTTATTTATATTCCTTTTTTGTTTTTTTGCCTTACAGTTTTCAGTCACAATAATGTCTCCCAAGGTTGGGCAAGTCAGCACGGTTTTTACCCAGAGGTGGTGTCATTCATTTGTAACTGTGAGATATGTTTGTCCCCAACTGCATGCAGCCTAGGGTCTCCGCATCATCGTTGATATTCTCAAACTTTCATACATTGTGATGTGCAGCTTGGGGATCTTGACGAAGGCCATTTTTAAAGTAGATCATTGACAATCATCATGACTAGCAATAAATTACTTGCAATAATATACCTGACAACTAATTTGACACTTGTCCACAAAACTCTGAAGGTCCCTCTGTCCTCCAGAACTCACTGCACTTTCGCACCTCCAGGAGGTCCTTCCTGGAGACCGCTGTCTCTAGGAGGGGCTCGGAGGGTTTGGAGAACACATCCCTCCTCTCAGCATCGTTTGGTAGCAAAAGCTTTTTAGTCAGTTAGGAAGAAATGACTAGGGGAAGAAGCCAGGTGTTCAAACCAGCCTCATCCCACGACAGCCTCCTGGAAGCAGTGGTACCTCGAAGACACTAGTTTTCAAGTTGAGGGTCCCGAGACCAGCAAGCAGGAATCCCTGGTGGTACTGTGAGTTAACGTCGGACTGCTAACCACAAGGTTGGCAGTTCAAACCCACCAGTGACTCTGTGAAAAAGTTGAAGGCTGTGTGCTCTTGGAAAGATCTACAGCTTCAGAAACCCTACATAGGGTTGCTGCGAGTCGGACAGGGGTCCTGGTGGGTTACGCATTGGGAGGTTCAAACCCACCAGCTGTTCCCCCGGAAGAAGAGGAGGCTTTCTGCTTCCAGAAGGATTGGCAGCCTTGGAAACCCACGGGGGCAGTGCTGCTGTGCCCGCCAGGGCGCTATGAGTTGGAACGGGCTCAGTGGCTGTGAGTTTGAGGCAGTGGGTGGGCGAGACTAACAAGCTGTACCACCAGGGAAACAGAATACAAATTCAGGACCCACCCCCCGCCATAACTGCAGAGTCAGAAACAGTGGGAAGGGGTGTTGCGACAATTCCTCAGGAGATTCTGATGCACACTACAGTTTGAGCTCTTTTTAAAACAACCTTTCACTGTGATTTAGGTGGGGGGTTACAGCCCCATTTTTGTATTCAGTAAGTTAAACAATTTATCCACCCTCCTAATAAGTTTGAGCTGCTCCTAAGATTACCCAGCCAGTTGCAAGTCGGAGCTTTGGAAGCAGCTGGGAAGCTTCATTTGACTTCCTTTGAGGGCCCTGGGGATGCGGAGCTAGTCAGCCAGGGGCAGCCTGCAAGGGCAGCCAGAGGGTTCAAGGGCTGTTTTCCCTTTGTGTTTGTTTTTTTTATTGTAATCCACTAGATGATGGAAAATTTCTGGCTTGGTTGTCTGGGTGGGATATTTTTCTATTTCCTATTTTTTTAGTGATATCATTTTTGTTTTTTACAGCACGTAACAGCAGTAACAACACAATATGATCACGTTTGTCTGTATTTTAACGGGTGCTTTCCCTGTAGAGAGGGAAACATGATTGGCATTCTGTGTGAAATTGCAACAAGAACATTTAGGAGCTGTGTTAGGATGTAGGCAGCCCCACCTTTCCGTTTCTACGCCCCCACTCCTCCCCAGGACCTCGGACCACAGTCCCACTTTGTTCCCGTTATTTACTCCACTGGCCCCCACACTGGCCTCCCCTAAGGGGTCACTGGGACCACTTTGGGGACATCTTCATGGCTACCTCCCTCACATCCTTCAAAAATGGCTTTCCCGACACTTTACACATACACTCTATTCCAAATATACAAATATTTCCCTTCCCCTTTGTTCATTATTTTCCTTCTCTGGCATATCTAGCATACTGTTTATATTGAGAAATAAGGATTTTTATTTTTCACTTTATCCCCAGGGTATGTAATTTCTACAGGCACCCATTTTTATTTGCTATATACTGCCCAGAAAAAAAAGTTTGGCACACAGTAAGTACTCAGTATTTATTGAAAGAGAGAATGAATGAACATCTCCAAGCCTGTGGTGAGTGGGTGGACCGGAGCGGAGAGGTGGCCTACTGCCTTCTGTTCCCCACACTGCCTCGGGCTGGTTAAGAGGGGCAGGCAAAGGGAGCTAAGCTGAGGCCGTCATTACAGTGGCTGCTTGTTCTCTTTCTGTTTAGACCATGGGTCCTTCTAGCTGGCTGCCAGGTAGCCTTGTTCCTTTCTTTTCCAGTGCCTGCCAAAGGGGGTGAGACAGATGGTCACATTGGCGGTGGGGGGAGGTGGCTCTCAACGTGTAATACTGTGTAAGAACGTGTTGGAAATGTCTGCACTTCAGAATTACTGATTCAGAACCTCAGGAGCTGAGGGTGGGGTGGGGAGGAGCAGGAGGAGATAGTGACTCTTTTAACGACCCATGTTGGTGGGGTAGTTCTAAGGCTCCCTGGTGGTGCAGTGGGTTAGGGAGGAAGATGGGGCAGTCTGCTTCCATGCAGATTTGGAGCCTGGGAAACCCCCAGGGGCAATTCTGCTCTGCCCTCTGGGGTCGCTGGAAGTCAGAAGGAACTCGGAACAGTGAGTTTGATTTTTATTTTTTATTTAGGTGATTCAGTTTGGGAACCCAGCATCGAGATTTTGTCTTAATCTTGGGAGCTACGTCAAAGTATTGGGAAGCTTCATAGACTGTCCCCATACCTACGTCACTGGCCTCCGAGAGGTGTAAAAGATGAACATCTTGAATAGCTCTTCACAGATGAGCGGAACATCCGCAGTGCCTGCTGTGTCTCAGGCATATAGCCAGCTGCTCTCCTGTTTGCTTCCGCCGTGTTCCTCAGTCACCGCTGGGAAGTCCTTGCCGCGGCAGTCCCTGAAGATGAGGAAACAAGCGACAGGCGCTGTCCTTTCCCTCCCTTCTTGATGCTGTACACTGACTCCCACTGGGTGGCAGTGGCCAGATCCACACAAACTGAGTCCGGAGCCCACAGACCCTGAGTTGGTTCCAGCTCTTAGCAGCTCTGTAGCACAAAGTGGAACTCCCCAGGGCATACGCGGTGGTAAATCTTTTTGGAAGTGAACTACCTCATCTTGCTCCCAAGGAGCAACTGGTGAGTTTGAACCACCAACCTCTCAGCAGCCAATGTTTCAGTCAATGCACCACCTGATAATAGAAGTAAAAAGGTCAGAATTAATGAAACAACCTATGATGGAAGCCAAACCCCAAATCTCTGTACAAAGAGAAGTTCCAACTTCTATTTTCTTAGAGGAAGGGCCTCTGGACATCCATTCCTCCTTAAACACAGCCCGTTCTTTCCTGGAGCAGTCAACCTGCTGCCAACACTGCACTCCCCACCCCCCCACCGCGAACTCTGAAGAAGAACAAGAGGCTCACAATCGGAGGAGCATTGTGTCTAAGAAAACAATGGTCTTGGTAAGAACAGCAGACCTTGTGGTCTCAAAACCAGGCTGACTGTCTCCTCCTCCTCGGCACCACCAACCAAAGCCTGGACTCAAGGCCATCGGGTCCGTTCTCAACTCCTAGCACCTCTGGGACAGGGCAGCACAGCCCAGCTGGGTTTCTGAGACTGGAACTCTTTTTAGGCAAGTAGAAAGCCTTGTCTTTCTCCCCTCAGCACCCGTCGAGTCACAGAGCATGAGAGAGAGGAGAGAAAGTGAAATGAAGGAGTCAGACACACTTCATGGTAGCATGCTCACCTCCTGGACGGCCATGATCTCAACAGCCAGGTCCACGCGCAGCACGGGCAGAGAGGGCTGGGGAGAGGGCGAGCAAGAGCCAGATTTATTGCTAACCAAGGCTTATCTGTCTTTTTAGGGGGTGTGATTACAGGTAACCACACATATCACAGGAAGGGGCAGTATAATAGGCATACACATCATAGGAAGGGGATGTACAATGGGCATAAGTGTCAACAGGAAGGGGATGAGCTTGGGTGTACATGTGACAAGAAGGGCAGATCCTAGATTCATGATGGCGACCTAACCTTGGTCACCCTTGAGTGCTCTTGACCTCCCGAGTTCTCTGACAAGGAAACAATTCACTACTATCCTTATCAGAAGGGAGTGGGTCCTACTTGTGGGATAAACTGTGGTGTCTGCTTGCTCTGGATGGTTGATAACCCTTAGGGAGAATAACCCCTGACCTACTTCTGTTGTCCTCCAAGTGTACAGTCACCTGCCACGCGTAGCAAGCAGCTAAGTTTGGCATCTATTTGGGGGAGACAACTTGGGAGAAATCTTTCTGTTTCCCACACCCAAGCAAGCCAAAGCAACAACTCACTGCCATGGAGCCGGTGCTGACTTACAGCGACCCTAAACGACAGGGGATGACTGACTGCCCCCTGCGAGTGCCTAAGACTGCAACTCTTGAAGGGAGTAGAAAGCTCCTGCACACCGCACACAGTTGCCGTAAAAACTAGTCAGCCAAGAGGTAATGAACATATTTGGAGTCCCCCCAAAGCCTCAGGGAAGTGTCGCTCTTTGCCCAGCTGGCAGCTTCTTAGAAACGCCCGCATGTGTGGTTTGCCTTTATTTCCTCCAACTCGGTTTACTTCACCCATGTGAACAAGTTCGCAGGGCACGTGGTGAAGACACTCAGCTGCATTTAACATCGCTTGAGGCAAATGGGAAGCTGATAAAAAAACATTAAGGGAAAAGCTAGACAATGAGATCTTCGTAGTGGGCTGCTGACCCTAGAAACCCACCTCCCAGCTATTGCCACTGTGCCGCCCCCCACGCTCAGCTCCATGCGACTCTCACTCACCTGCCTGCACCTCCCTCTTGCCGGCTCTGCCTTCGGCTCGTGAGTGCAGGGCTCCAGCTGGCTTCGGGCTCAGGGACTGGCGTTGGATAGGGCTGGGATGCTTCCCCATAGAAAAGTACCTCTTAATGTAAAGTTGTTTCTTATACGGATATGAGCGTCATTGGTTTTGTTTCATAGACAACCCTGTATAACACTAGAGAGGATTTAATCTGAAGAAAATGAAGAAAAATGAACAGAGCTCAAGAGACTTCAGGGAACCAGCAACCATACCACCGCAGCATGAGAGGAATCCCCGAGGGAGGGAAAGGGACAGTTTGGGGCCTTTATTTGGAAAATAAGGGGCAGAGCTTTTCCCAAGTTTGATGAAAAACATCCTACATATCCAAGAAACTCAACAGTCCCAAGGAAACTCGGTGATCTCCCTTCGACGTGTTCTAATTCCGTGCGTGCTCATGGAGCAGGGATTCTGGATGGCAGCACCGAGGAGCGACCTCCCAGGTCCAGGTGCTTGTCAGTAAGATAAACAGAGAGGTCAGAAGGCTGTGGAATAATATTCACCAAGCCCTGTGCGGGCTGGGGGAACCTTACAATTCTATTTCTAGGAAAACTCCAAAAATAAAGGAAACACCTGGAAAATGTTGGCACATAATATGTTATATTTACAACTGAACAAAAAAGGTTTAAAGAAGGCAAAATTAAGACGTTTCCAAAAAAACAAAACAAAAAAAACCCCAGAATTTGTCACTAACAAATATTAAAGGAAATCTTTCCTGCTGAAGTGAAAAATATTAACTCATTCAAATAAAGAAGTAAAGAGCATTGTAAAGGTTAACTATGTAGGTAAACAGCAGTATAAATGTTGCTTGTATTTTTGTTTTGTTTTTGACTCTTCTCTGATTTCAAAGACAATTGCATAAAGCAATTCCAAAACTGTTGATAGATTCATATGATAAAAAATGTAATTGGGCTCATAATATATGGGGATGTCATTATCTTGTCCATAGTATAACAAAAGTGGAGAATGGGAAGTGAGCTACATAGAGCCAAGCCTTGGTATGAATTTCGAGTGGAATCAGTGTCACCGTGAGCACAGTACAGGGTCCGTGCATGTCCACGTGGGCTCGATGGCCCTGAGGGTGGTCTTGGTTTGGAGCCGGCCATAGGTGGGGTGCTAATTGTACTCCCCAGCACAGCCACTAAGGGGAGAGCTCACAGAGACAAACTCAGGAGAACAGGGACGTGATTACTGATAAAGAGGACTTTAGGAGAATACTAGAAATAAGTGTATGTTTTAAAGAATAGGGGAGAAAGTAGTTGAAATAGATAAGCTTTGAAGACAAAAACTACTGAATCGGGAAAAATTGGAGTACGTGTGGGGATTGTTCAGCACTGTCATAAAATAGCCTGTGGAGTTCCACTCTGACACACACACAGGATCCCCATGAGCTCGAACGAGAGGTACTTCTGCTCTGACCTCACAGTTCAGCCTTTCAGGATGCTGCTTCCAGTCGTTCACAGGCACCAGGTGTTAGCAGGTTAGCACATCACATGGGCTTTTTGGAAGAACCCAGTTCAGTCATATCAGCCATGCCTGGTTAATTGTTAAAGCTGGGTAATGACATGTATTTAACATTTCCCATGTAAAGACAGTTCCTGTGTGTGTGTGTGTGTGTGTGTTAAATTACACAAAATTAATGACTCCATGAAGACGTGACTTGGAATGAGTGAGGCTTTCTAGAGCCCCCTGCTTGCTGCCCACTGCAGCCCACTCCCAAGGTTTTGCCAGAATAGTATTAGCAATTTAGCGACTTGGTTTATGACTTTGGAAAGGTTGCTAATCTTCATTCCCAGCCCCTGGTGTCAGTGCATAATACTGCTACCAGAACTGGTAATGTTGGACACGATAGAGAATTATTTATATAACACCTAAAGCTGCTTAGGAACAATAATGGGAGTAGTGAGCCCGTGAGAGTAGGGAGAATGTGGGGGGAGAAAGGGAAAACCGATCACAATGATTGACATATAAGCGACCCCCTCAAGGGGGACAAACAACAGAAATGTGGGTGAACGGAGACAGCAGTGTAAGATAAAATAATAATTTACAAATTATCAAGGGGTCACGAGGGAGAAAAAAATTGAGCTGATACCAAGGGTTCAAGTAGAAAGACTGTTTTGAAAAGGATGATGGCACCATATACACAAATGTGTTTGACAAAATGGATTGTTATAAGAGCTGTAAGAGCCCCCAATAAAATGATTAAAAAAAACAAAACTTAAAGCTGATAAAATGTCAATGTTGTAAATTATTTTCTTTCCTAACCAGCAAAACATGTATATTTTAAAACAGCACCAAGCATAGCGCCTTAAATATAGTAGTGTATTTTGAAATGAGTTCATTTTTATAAGCGCATAGCCTTAAATATAAGCACTGTGTATTTTGAAATTAGTTCATTTTTAGAAGCACGTAGCCTGAAGCATTTCTCACTTGGAGGATTTTCTCAAAGCATTTTTTCTCTCTTTCTAGGGACTTGCTTTAGGTTGTATGGAAGTGATGTTTCCTCGTCCCTAAGTCTCACCAGAACCACTGCTTTGAAGAGAATGAATGGATTTTGCACCAAACCACAGGAAAGTCCCAAAGCTCCATCCCGTAAGTTTTCCAGTTCTGAATGAGGCAACTTCCAGAGATAGGACATCCTGGAATCAAAAGACCCTCAGGAGAGGTAGTCACGTCGACCATGCGGTCAGGCCCCAAGTTGTATCTAAACTGCCGCCGGTGAGCTCTTGGGCCTTCTGTCATTGTCCTCATTTGTCATTGTCCTAGCTCTCTTACTCAAGGTGGCCTGGAGTATTTATGGCAACATCCAACAACCAAATTCACTGCCATCGACTCAGTTCTGACCTCACGGCCCTGAGACAGAGTAGAACTGCCCTGCTGGGTTCCCGAGCCTGTAATTCTTTACGGCAGTGGTTCTCAACCTTCCCAATGCCGCGACCCTTTCATCCAGTTTCTCATGTTGTGGTGACCTCCAACCATAACATTATTTCATAACTAATTTTGCTACTGTTATGAATCATAATGTAAATATCTGATATGCAGGGCGTATGAGGCCACCCCTGTGAAAGGGTCATTCGGCCCCCAAAGGGGTGGAGACCCACAGGTTTCTGGGAATAGAAAGCCTCCTCATTCCCACGGAGCAGCGGTGAGGTTCACTGGTTGACCTTTGGGTGAACAGCCCAACTCAGAACTCACCACACCACTAGGGCAGAAAAATAGATGCCCCAGAGCCCGTCAGTAGTGGTCTGCCTCCAAAGACGAGCAAAGTCAAGCATTGATGGCTGCATGAAATCGCACCAGGGCTGAGCTCCAGCGTCAGCACTGACTCCACCCCCCCCATTCTTACCCTCTCCCACCACCCTCCATAGTCTCCACTCTGGGGGAAAGGGGCCTCATAGAGAATAAGCTGCCGGGTGCCACTGTTCTCAGGAGTACACTGGGACCAGGCAGGGCTTGGGGAGTAAGGAAGAAGAACCATTTCCTGTGGGATATCACGAGGCCTTTCCCAGCTTGTCTCCCACAAATATATGTCAGACCTAGGACACTGCTTGCAAGTAATGGTAAATGATTGTCAAGCTATCTCCCTGAGCACCAGCCACCCAGAGCAAGCAGACATTATTGTTTCTTCCACCACAGATGGGTCCCACTTCCTGCTGTTCAGGGCAGTGGAGTGCTGTCCCTAGAAAGCTTAGAATAAATCAAGTCTCAAAAAAAAAAAAAATCAAATCTCTAGCCCAAGAACAATTAAGGTTATGCTCCATCTTGAACCTAGGACCCGCCCATTTGTCACATGTGTACCCTTAATCCCTCCTCTTCCTAGTGTGGGTACACCTAGATCATCCCCCTCCCATTGCTGTATTGCCTACGGTACAGCCCCTTCCTGTGACAGGTCGTTACCTGTAATCAGGGGGTTTGTATGCCCCCTCAAGTATATATAAGCCTTGATTAGAAATAAATCCTACTCCCTCACTCTCCTCCTGGGGTCTCTGATCCCCACGTGGACCACCAAGCGGGCCTGAGATGAGCATGCTACCATGAAATATGTCTGAGTCCTTTATTTTACTCTCTCTTCTATTTCTCTTATTCTGTATGCATTTGGTATAATCTCTCTATATTATAGCCGTACAATTGCGCCTACCGGACCTGTGATTATTTGTTAGGGGCTGGCTACCCTAACAAGTTCCAGAGACAGTTTTCAAGAGCTTAACAATGCTCATGCTCTTTAACCTGGTATTTCACACTAACGATTATAATTCCATATGTAAAAGAGCTTCTGAGCTTAAAGTTGCTTCTGTTACTAATACATATTTCTGTATAATGAGAAAATTAGAAGTGCAGTTGCATGCCGCCTAATGCCAAGGTCTCGCCACATGTGCACCCAGGGCCTCACAAGCTTTTTTGTTTGCTTGCTTGCATAAGGGAAGGCAGCTCTTCTGCTTTCAAATGTCCGGTAGTTGCCAAATCATGCCTGAATTCCTTCCACCATGCAGGGTCCTTTATAATCTAACTGCCTTATCTTTCTCTTAGAGCCACTTGTGGAAGAAGACATTCTAAGAAGTTCTGGTCAAAGAAAGCTCCAATTAGCTTGAAGTGTCTTGGCGTTTCTGTTTGAATAGCCTAAAAGCACACATAGCACTTTTCTGTTGCTAAATTTAAGAGTCATAATCTCAGATAGTGAGATTTCTGCCTGCTTTTTCTCACAGACGCCTACAGCCATGGGGTGCCGTTACACAAGCCTACAGACTGGGAGAGGAAGATCCTGGTCTGGTCGGGCCGCTTCAAGAAGGAAGAGGAGATTCCCGAGACGATCTCGTGAGTACTACCTTGAGGACCGACCGCAGGCAGCTTGGGCTTCTCATTCCTCTGTTGGAAAGGGCTCGGGGGTGGGGTGGGGGGCACGTAAATGGCTTGAGCTCAACTGCTAACCTAAGGTTGGCAGTTCAAATCCCACCAACAACACCTCAGAAATCCCACCAACAGCACCAAGGCCTGGTGATCTGCTTGTGAACCATCAGCCAAGAAAGCCTTTTGGTGCAGTTCTGTTTGGTGACGCGTGGGGTGCTCATGAGTCTGACCCACCTGATAGCAGCCCACGTGGGGTTAGCGTGTGAGCTGTTTTAAAGGAAAAGCAGCCCCTCGGAGTTCCCTCCTTAAAGCCTTTCAAACAGACTTTGACAACAATTTGTAGAATTCTGTAGATGTTCCCTCTTTAAGGAGCCCTGCTGGTTTAGTGAATATGTGTTGGGCTGGGAGCCACAAGGTCAACAGTGTGAATATACCAACTGCTTCTACTTTTGAATATACCAAAAGCTTTCTACTCCCGTGAAGAGGTATAGTCTCAGAAACCATCGGGACAGTTTGATCCTGTCCTATAGGGCTGCTATGAGTCAGCATCAACTCAATGGCAGTGAGTGAGTTTGCTCTTAGGCAAGTTAAGTACCTGGAATAAAAACAGTACTAGCTGAAACAGCCCCCAATAAAATGATTAAACAAAACAAAAGAGCCTTAGAGATTCTGTGTCATAGCCCTGACACGGCAGGTACCGAAGGGTGAAGAGCCGTCATGTCCACTGAGGGTTGAATTGCTCTCCCCCTGCAGAAATGTGATTCCTCGGTGAAGCTTACTTTTGACACCGGCTTTTAGTCTGGATAAATAATCTTGTCTACAAATTCCTCTCAAGCATTTGGCCTTAAGTATAAACATATTTCAGTGCTGCACATTCTTTGAAAGGGACCCAGGAAAGAGTGTCCTTACGACGACGTGCTCGCTAAGTCCAGTCCTGACTGGGATCTAGGGGAGTTTTCAGCTTGCAGACAGCGAGCACGGGGTTCCCCAACCTCAGCACTGTGGAGTTTGGACCGGGTCATTCGTGGCTGTGGGGGCTGTTCCTGGGCATTGGGGATGTTTAGCAGCTCCCCTGGCTTTTACCCGCTAGATGCCACTCTCCACAATCAGGACAATCAGAGGGTCTCTGGACACTGCCTACCAAATATCCCCTGTGGGCAGAATCTCCCCTGGTTGAGAACTGCTGCGCCAGCCTGGCTCTGATTGGTTGTCATCTTGGCCCTGAGAGAGTCAGAGAAAGCCACCGTATACCCTGTGAGGCCTCCTGGTGGTCACCAACAGGAATTTTGAGCGGAGCTCCTTGACATTTCCCTTGCAGCAAGAAACTCTACTAGACCCCCTAGCTTCTGTTTTCACGGTTTGAAACAGATCTGGATTCATGCAGGGTGTCTTTTCTTGGAAGATAGGTAGCATTTACTTCCTGTTTACAGCACCTTTCTTACACCCTATAGTGCAGTCTTCTCCCAGGTATCGTTTCGGCAGGAAAGCCCTGGCCTGCGTAGCTGCCGTGAATGCGCGCTCTGCTGGGGAGTAAGAGCACACTGGACATAAGGAGGCACCAGTTCTTGCCTCTCCCTGAACATCCCAGCTGGTACCGCCCCAGAGCCCTCATGGGTACTGCATAAACTGGCTGAGGTGTACCGTCCCCTCGCCTCCCAGAATCCTCAGGCCCAAGCACTGCCCAGTGAGTTGTCTGGAAGGCTGGCCTCTCAGCCCAGACCCCTCTGCTGGCAAGGCTGCTCCGCCCCGTGCCCCTCTGCTGGAGGGCTTCACCGCCCCGTGCCCCTCTGCTAGCAGGGCTGCTCCGCCCCATGCCCCTCTGCTGGAGGGCTGCTCCGCCCAGGCCCCTCTGCTGGAGGGCTTCACCGCCCCGTGCCCCTCTGCTG
>NW_022103914.1:666751-716457 GCF_000313985.2 Echinops telfairi
CTGGCAGGGCTGCTCCGCCCATGCCCCTCTGCTGGCAGGGCTGTATTCTTATTGCTCCCTGGAGCCTAGAGAATAACCTCACCACCTCATTTAAATGCATTTTACCTTGTTAATGCTCCGTCAAATGGAAATGGATCACTTTTCATTAGGATCACAGCACTTCAATTAGGAAAAGCCATTTACCTAAAATACTGTCACTATAACTAGTTATTTATGGGATCTCAAGTGCTTCTAAATGAGCAAGCCACTGACCTTGGGAGTTGTCCCTGGTCCTGCCACTGCACAGGCCCAGCTCTGTGCCAGTCCTGCTCACCCCGCTGTCTCACTGGGCCCCTGCTCTTGCGTCACAAAGCAGATGCTGTTTGGGTCCCCTTCCTCAACCCAGGGCTCCAGCCCCATCTGCCCAAAAGGAGCTTGTGGTAAATGTGGGCACAGAGAGAAAATGAAAGTTCTGTGGTCCTTTGACCTACAGAGAATCACTTCTGCTGGGCCCCTAGAGACTCCGTCTGCCAGACCCCAGCTACCAGAACCGTGACCACCACGGAAATGGCCTCTCCCCTGTCTGCAGCAGCACCTCTTGCAGCTCTTCCTGGGTGGACTCCTGAGCCTGCACACAGCGCTGCTCCAGCCCTCCGCGTGGCGTCCCCAGCAGGCCGTCACAGTGACACTTGAAGCTCTGGACTAAGAGCTTGAGCTCACTGTCGCCCAGTTCTAGCCAAACAGTAGTTCTGGAGAGGAGGGCGGGTGGGAGGGGAGGGGTGGGGTGGACAGAAAAAAAACAAAAAAAAAAAAAACTAGTTCTGCTAAACATAAGGAAAAGGTTAAGGATCTTTCTTTCTATTGTCCGGGATGCTTTGAAGATCTACTCATTCAAGGCCTATAGAGTACATAGGAGGGCCCCCCCGTACCCCCGACACCCCCCTCCCTCCATAATTGTTCTCTTTCTGAAAAGTCTGAAGCTTGTTGCAGTATGTGTTGTAAGGGCTGTGTTCAGAGCACCCTCACATCAGTCATATCGTAAGGTCGTCTGGTAACCCCGAGATGTGCTGCTGCTTTCCTCAGATCATGCTGCCTCGTGCCCTGTCCAGGTGTCCCTTAGTGTGGGCGGCTGGGAACCCAGCCCCGCAAGTGCAGGCGAAGGTGCTGGCTGGCTGTGTTTGGTTTTGGCCTTCTTCCTCGCCCCTGTATTTCTGTCTCCACACGTTCTGACTGCTTTCCCACTACTTGCCACCTTACTGTGCGATCTTACTGCGTTTTTTCCCTGTCCTGGAAATCCTGTGTTTTATTCTAGTCACCAGGCCCTTCCTCTGATCCCCAGGCCCCCCTGCACTGTAGTTTGAGTTACACAGGGCTTCATGTCTTCCTAGCAACCTCAGAAAGAGAACAAGTCACTTTGTCTCGTGATCCTGTTGTATTAGGTTTGAGATGCTGGATGCCGCAAAGAACAGGATCCGGGTGAAGATCAGCTATCTGATGATCGTGTTGACCGTGGCCGGATGCATTTTCATGGTGATAGAGGGGAAGAAGGTGAGCTGACCTTCCGGTCTGTCTGCCTTCATATGCTTCCCACAAAGCAGCTGTGGGAAAGGCAGGATGGGCCCTGGTACGAACGTATTGGAGGCCACATTCTATACAGAAATCCTCGGAAGTGAAGTAAGGCCAAGTGGGATAACGGGCTTGCAGGTAGCTAGCACATCCTGGCTGCAGTATAAAGAGCCCTGGGGCCTAGTAGTGAGGAGTTGGGCTGCTAGCTGCAAAGTCAGCAGTTCGAAACCACCAGCTTCTCCCTGGGAGAAAGATGAGGATTTCTACACTCTAGAGTGCATCTCAGAAACCCACAAGTGGTTCTGCTCAGTCCGGAAGGGTCACTAGGAGTTAAAATTGATTTGAAGGCAGTGAGTTTGGTTGTGTTTTTTAACTTTCCTGTAAAGTTTTAGTGTTTCATTACCACAGATGTCATAAATAATATGACATAAGATACATGACACTGACCTGTTTAATACTGAGCTCTTGCATGTCTACAAAGCATGCTCAGAGCACGGCTTACTTACTCTGCCTGTGTTCCTGGTGACCACGCTCCACCCTGAGGAGATACACTGGAAGCCCAAACTGTTGGATGCTGCTGGAGTAGCGAGCATTGGGACGAATTAGAAGACAATATAGCCACGGCATAGTTTGGTCCCTCTTGCCATTAACTCCTTATACCCTCCCCAGTCAGTGTAAGAAAATACCAGCATATAACTTTCACATATTTGGTATAGAAATTGAAACTGGCCTGTTACTGCAAACCTCACAGAATCGTGCCCACCCGCACGGAGGAGCACAAAGACAGAGAGAGAATGGCGGCCCCTCCCGGTTGCTCCCTCAAGGAGGGGCTGTTAGGGTGGAGATGGCTGGGAGTCCCTGACAGAGCATTTTGATAAAGTTGAGGATCCCCAAAGCTGAGCGTGTTTGGTGAAAAAAAAGTAGGAACCAGAAGGGTGTGAAAGTATGCGAGTGGAAAAGAAATGCACCTAGCAGCGAAAAGGGGGGGGGGGGGGCATATATCGGAAGACTCCACCCCTAATGAGAGGACACGTGGACAGGCCTGAGTCTGAAAGGAAGGTGTAAGAAGGAAGCGCGAGGATTCAAAGAAAAGGACGAGGCAAGGGAAGGGAGAGGGTTGGCGTTTAATTGTGTTCAACTGAACTGGCCACTGTCATAAACCAGTATGAAGCACAAGGTCCCTGCAGGGAGCTGCTGGGCCCAGTGTGCCCGCCTTTCAATGCCCTGCCCCGCCCCCCTGTTGCTTCCCCTGCTGGCCTCCAAGGCCCTGGCCACCTGCCCTATCTGGCACAAATCAACACCTGTGAAAATCTGTTTCCCTGTAGGCTGCCAGAAGACACGAGTCTTTAACAAGCATAAACTTAGAAAAGAAGGCTCGTCTGAGAGAGGAGGCACTGAGAGAAGCAGAAGCATTGAAGGCCAAAGCCGAGTAGCCATGGCGTCCTTAGTGGCTGGAGCTTTAAAATCCAGGAGTGCAGGTGCAGCAACAGCTGGCATTGACAAGAATATAGCACGAGGATGCATTTCTCAAAAGGGTGGTTTGCACAAATGTACGTACCCCTTTCTGCTCTAGAGTTACAAATAAATTCTCTTTACAAATAACTTGTCTATAACTTATGGCTTTGATCCCAGTAAAATGCAACCTCTTAGCCTTTTGGAGAAAATGGAAGAGTGAAAAACAAGACAATTTATTTCAACTTCAATGTTAACGCGTCATGTATCTGATCGAGAAGACGGCTAAGGAAACCTCATCCAGCGGCTCCACTGACTCAGGAGCTCGCTGCGAGTTGGAACTGACTTGCTGGCACCAGGCTTGCTTGTTCTTCCATGCGCTCATTTCTGCAGCTATTAGGTCACCAGCTGAGGACACTTTGCAGACTGGCCTCTCTACCTGCCTGAGGCGTCAGAGAACCCTAGGAAGCAGCCCGGCACTGTCCTTGGTGAGGCATGCTGACACACAGGCTGTTGGGAGGGCACTTGCTGAGTAAGCCCTGTTCAGGTGATGAGAGTGGTCTGGCCCCAAATCTCTGAGGACTTGGAAATCCCAACCTCATAGAGTTGCTAGAGGCAAGCTTAGCCCCTTCTGCTCCATGGCTCAGCTTTCCCTTTTCCTGCTGTTTTTACACCAGCCTTGTTAATTGTGAAAATCTAATGTATTTTCTTTTTTTTCATTTTCATTTTTTTTAAACATTTTATTAGGGGCTCATACAACTGTTATCCCAATCCATACACACATCAATTGTGTAAGCGCATTTGTATTTTCTTACCACTCGAGTGTTGAGATACAAGCATTTGCACCTGGTATATGTCACATGTATAGTTTGGCTTATTGTCTCCCATCTAAGTATGGATGCTGGTTTCTGTGTTACACACGCCACTCATTCTTGCTGCTTCACGAGTCTTGAGTGGATGGCAAGTCCTGCGAGCCAGGCCAACGTGCCAGGTCTTCCAGGTCACCCTGCAGCAGCGTAGTGCAATGCTCACTCAGTCAAATGCAGTGGCTCCATAGTCTAGCTGGTAATGCTGCTACTGATAAGTCTGCTGGTACACCTGAGCGTAAAGTCGATTGACCCTTTCCTTTCCAGAGAAGTTCCCTGATTTTTTTTATCACTTGCAAAGTTCTCATCAAAGGCATTGTTTCGCGTACGTTTCAGCACATTAGGTTTTCTGCCTTGCTTGGAACACTTGTTTGTGCCTCACTGAAACCAGTGTTTTAGAAATGGGTCTTTTTGGAAAGTAAGCTTGCTTTCTTCAAACAGCAGTATTTTTAATTCCTAGAGGTAATTGAAAGCAATGTATCTGAAAGATTTTCTGTAATAAATGTTTCATTAAACAAAAGCTCACAATTGTTACCATGCAGCAAGAATTTCTAGTCTTTTCTCAGTTCATTTTCCTATTCAATAATTTAGATGACTGTCTTTATGGATTAAATATCAATTCTTGGCTAGGAATTCATACCCACCCTAACCAACCCCACCCCTCCTTGTCTCTTAGCAACCATTCCCCACTAGGTCAGTCCTCCGTGTTGACAAGGCAGTGGAAGGTGCCGTGCACCACGGTGGAGTACTATGGAACACAAAAGAAGGTCACTCCCCTTGTTTCAGTTCAATTATTTTTGTAATGCATGTGCTTCATTCCTAGATTTTCTTTTTTTGCATGTCTACATCTCCATAGATAACTATATCTCTATAGATAACAGAGAGCAGAAATGTTTCCACTTTTTATTTCCTATAAGCCCATGTGATCCTAGTAGTTAATATTTGAGGAAATAGTCTGATTTTTAATCAGCAGTAACAGTAACGTTAGAATCATTACTAAGATCTCTTGAAACCGAGGCAGGCAGGCATGAAAGCTGTGGTGATACCATTCATTGTCACTTGTCCCACATCAGTGGAGCCCCTTTGCTATGTAAACACGGTTTTCTTTTTTTTTTTTTTTTAATCATTTTATCAGGGGCTCATACAACTCTTATCACAATCCATACATACATCAATTGTGTAAAGTACATTTGTACATTCATTGCCCTCATCATTCTCAAAACATTTGCTCTCCACGTAAGCCCCTGGCATCATGTCCTCACTTTCCCCCCATAAACACGGTTTTCTACAGAGATGAATAAAACAGACTTTTCGTTCCACAGAGCATCTGGTGGCATCATGACTCACCAAACAGGGCAGTACAAATTGGTAAGCGATCTGCTGTGAACCGTGTAACAGAACTAGAGAAAGAAGCCTGGTTGTCCGCTGTGGTTGCAGGCAGGCAGGTCAAACTGCTGCATGTGAATGAGGGGTCGTCAGCAGGTCAGACAACACGTGAGGGAACGCATTCACACTACTCCCCTCACCTGCAAATCACCAGAGGGCGCGGCCTGGCAAGGTAGTGAGGACCTTTGGGAAGCCAAGCCAAGTACCGGTTGTTTACCTTTTCAGTTTTTTGTCTCGATATTGATACTGATGAACGAGCTTGGACTTCTTTTTCAATGTACAGACTTAGTTTCAGCACGTGCTGTTCTGCGTGCGCTGCAGGATGCCGCTCGAAGTGTGGGTAGCACCTGGTCTGCATCCCCAAGTCCCTACCACGGTTGCAGACTTCCTCCGCCCATCTCCCAAACCAAGAAGCCTGGACTTCCTCCAAACATCCTCTCACTTAATCAGGTCTCCTGTCTGGTCAGCTTTACACCTAAGCATTGCTCAAATAGACTGGAACAGTCACGGAGAGGAGTACAACAGGTACTGCCACAGAGATTCATCGCGGCCTCAGGATTTGCAGTCAGAAACCCCAAGTTCTGCGCTGGCTTTTGCAACCACCTTGCTTTGTAAATTTAGGTAGTAAGTCTCCTAAAATATTGCAATCAAAGACAGTTTAAAAAAATCCAAAACTATGCCTAAATTCAAAGAAACAATCTTTTAAAATACCCCAAGTTTTCTGCTAACATGGCTCTACTAAATTTCCAAAGGGTTTAGTAGTCACTCATCCATAGCTTAATAGTTTTGTCATTTTCCAATGCTGCTGATGCTATGATGTTTTCCACAGGATGGCAAGTTGCTGCGATCACGACATCTGTATGACCTTGTAATCTCTGTACGACCTCCCTCGTCTGAAGGTTCCAAATGTAAACCAGGTTGTCCTCTGACCCAGACACAATCCACTTTCCGCCAGTAACTGAGAAATTGGCAAATATGCAGTATTTCTCATTCTTATGACCAGTGTAGGACTTCAGGCATCTGCCTCGGCTGTAATCCCAGAGTTTAAGAGTATTGTCCAAAGTTGCTGTGAGAATATATTTACCATTTGGCGAAAATTGTACAAAAGAGACGGGAGGGTTATCATCATCAACCAGTGTTTTTAAGCACTGACCTGATGCAACGTCCCAGATTCTGCAGAGACCATCGTAACTACCTGACACCATCAAGGCCCCACTACAATTAAAATGAACAGCGGAAACGGGGTCAGAGTGAGCTGACAGAGTCTTGAGGCACTTGCCCGTGTCCACCTCCCATATTTTCACAGTCTCATCAAAAGACCCTGAAATGACGAGGCTGGATGGCGGGTTGAAATTACAACAAAAGACGTAATCACGGTGCCCCTCTAGTGTTTTCAAGCATTTCCCAGCCCTCACATCCCATATCTTTAGAGTCTTATCATCCGAGGCAGAAACAAGACGAATGGAATCGGAGGACCAGGCAACATCTGATACTTCCAGACGGTGGCCGTGTAATGTTTTCTCATAGTTTCCATCACAGACTCTCCAGATTTTAATTAGCTTATCAGCAGAAGAACTGGCCAGCCATTCTCCATTAGGACTGAACTTCACGGACGATACGGCTCCCGTATGTCCCACCAGCGTGGATTTCAGAATGTAGTTCGGCTTGGCAGCCGACGGCCAGCGCGGGCGGGCTGCGGAGAGGGCCGACTCCGCGAAGTGCCCGGTTGCCATGGCTCCCAAGTGCCGGGCTCGAGCGTGGCTAGTCGCGGAGCGGTCCAGGAATTCGCCTTTCTGCCCAGAAAAACGAAGACAAAACGATGGCTAAGAAAATAAGCGGCCCTCAAGCATGATACTTTCTGGAATGTAATTTAGTTGCATAGAATCAAGACCACTGAAATGGCCCACTTCAACCTTTCCTCTTTTGTAGACTGACAGTTGAGAAACTATTCGGACGGTCCTGTGAGGGTGAGATGCTCGTGGTTGGTATTTTATGAACGGTGACGAGCGGGCGGGGCGCGAGGATCCACACAGAAAGTAGAGCGCGGCGGACGTCTACTAGAAAGTGACTCAATTCCAGGTACTTGAAGGTGACTCAATTCCAGCTTTAGGCAGACTCAGAAACTAAGGGAACACTTGAGCGGGATCCACATCCGGGGTCTCGAAGGCTACAATCTGGAAACAACGGAGCCCCACCAATCACCCTCCAAGGAAGACGCGCGGTCGTGCGCACAGGAGCTGTGGCGCGGCCGTCAGGGTTGGGTCGCGAACCCTACCGGCGCTTCAAATCCAACGGGTACCAGTGGGAAAGAGTTAAGGCTCTCAGAGGTCCGAAGATTTACGTCTTTACGTCTCCGAACGTAGGGTTGGTGGGTCGGAACGGAAGTCTTCACAACGAGGTCCCGCCCCTTACCGAAATGACCAATAAGCTAGGCTCTCCTGCGCGTGCGCAAAGCAGTTGTAGTGGTTTTCTTCCGGTTCTAGGCCTCTCCGTTTCCTCTCTCCGCCCCAGGGGAAAGCGGGAACAGAAGGCTGTCTTTATTGACCGTGGTGGCAGCCGGTGTATTTCACTTCGTTTTTGGAAGGTGAGTGTTAAAGGAAAGGGCTAAAGTGGCCGCTGCCCCTTCACCTCAGAGCTCAGCCCACATCTAGCACGTGAACTATCCAAACCGCACGCTTTTCGGAATTGTTACTAAGGCCCATTCCAGTTGCAGCGACCCTGCCGCCCGCTCCGCATGTGGCTTTGGTTCTGAAGAGCCTGGTGGCATCAAGGTCTACATGACAACGAACGAGACAATGTGTGGGGAAGGGGACAGTAACGGAATTCGTGCCCAGAGTGTAAAGCTGCCGACCCTGTCGACCTAGGACACTGGGAGTGCTGGGGAAACGAGCCAGCGTGTGCTTCAGTTCCCTAAAGTTTTCTTAACTTCGGAGGAGAACGAAGAGATCCGGCTGCCATAAAGGTGCTTAAGGCTAGCAGAGGGCAAAGAGTTGTAGAGGGAGGTTAGAAACGAGGGGAAGTTACTCTTAATTGGGCTTTGAAGATCTTTCCCTAGTTTTAAGAAGTAACTAATGTCAGTGAAATTGTAAACTATACGTGCTATTCAGATGTTTCTACGTTTTGAAGAGAGAAATGATCACATGATGCTGTCAGTCAGTCAAGAATTAAAATTGAATATGAATTTGGAAAGAAAAGTCTTTCGTGTAAATACAAGTTTCACAACCCTGAGCTCAGAACTGGGTGGTGCCCAGCTACCACTACCAACTGCTCTGAAAAGGTCCACATTGGAAGGCCCTGGGTAGAGGAAGAGAAAAACGTAAAGCAGAACTCAAAAGTCATAAAAGATACCAAGCTTACTGGTCGATGGATACTAGTGGAACCCCCAAGGTCATGGCCCTTGCCATTCATGTTTGGAACTGAACTCATCGCTGTATGGGAATAATCAAACACAATGACCAAAAGGGCAGCATTAACCAGAGTTCCGAGGGTTTGGAAAAGAAGGAATGGAATAGAAACAGGAAAACAAGTAGGAAACATGGTGGTATACCACAGGGATTGTGATGGATGAGTTGAAGCAGAAACATGCAATGTTAAGTGTAAAACTATAATCTGCCCTTCACCTTATTCAAAATTTAGAAGAAGGGTCTACGGTACACTTTTAGGTGGCAAATTTAAGTCTTGTTCTTAATTGCAGTGAAGTTGACCCCCGCCCCATGGTCACATCTGTAACAGTGACCGTTCTTGTGCTGGCTATCCTCAGGGACTTGTCGGACGGCCTCTGTTGTCAGCTGCCCTGGAGCTGCCCCCATTCTCACAGACAGCATGTGCCACCACACAGAAGTGCGCCGTAGGGTTTTCTTGGCTGTCACCTTTACAGAAAGCAGATTGATTGCCAGGCCATTTCTTGTGGGGAGCCACTGGGTGTTTGAGCTGCCAACACTTGTTAGCAGCCAATTGTGGCCGGACAACTGGTTTGAGTAGATGGGAATTGGGCTATGTATTAGTGTAAATTAACAATGTAAATACAGTGAGGAGATGCTGGGGGTGACCATCTTTGGAATAGTTTGGAGCATGTAATTATATGTACATTTAATTATGTTCTCATAGTGATTAAGACCTCCATGAACTTCCTTTTGTACCATTTGGAAGTGAAGCAGCATTTTCCTTGATTGTATCTTAAAAGCTCAATTCTAACCTTTTGCCTCACAAAGCTCTTTGTCCCATTAGTAGGTGCAAGTGAGTTTCAGTGCTCAACCACCAGCCCGATGGTTGTCAATTGAACCCCACCCGCTGAGGAGATGGCCTGGCAATCTACACCTCTGAAAGTTACCACCTGGAAATGTTCTTCTCGGCCCCAGGTCAGAGTCCACTCAGCAGCAATCACAGTGGGACTCGTAACTGGGAAGCCTATAAGCACCCTCCCTTTGGCATCAAGTGACGCTACTTTCATTTTAATTAACTTTATAAGAAATATAAATACAGTGCAGAAAGCAAAGTTTATGATTGCTTCAAAGAATTTAAACGCATCTGTATTTCTCCGGTAACTGTTCTGTGCACTAGCAGGGTAAAGAAGCAGCTAGACAGGGTTAAATCATGAAATAAGGCGAGGATGGGGGTTGGGGCTGGAGTAGTTAACGTATAGAAGTATCACAAGGGATAGGTACTTGGAATGTGCTGAAAGGAAAATCCAGAAATTCTTTTCCTCAGGTTTCCCCAGAATTTCACTTTAGAAATTGCCATGATTAAAATCTACTTCTTGATAATCTGTTAATTTTTATTTCCAGGTATTACTAGGGACTTCTGTAAAGAAAAGCAAGGCTAGAATAAATTCTGTGTATAAATCCTGTTGACGCAAAGAGCAAAATGTTGATGTTAACTAGTGCCAACATTGTACTCTTCTGACCTATGTGGGACTACCGGTTTCAGAGTTTACTTCCTTAGTTGGAGGAGGACATTGCTGACTGTGGAGTGTGTGTGCTCATGGACCACTAATCCAAATTAACCCCAAATGCAAAGACTATCATTAGAGATTTGCATTCTGGGGTTCCCAAGCAAAATTCCTTCCTTTTAACTCCACACACCTCCTACTACCCACCCCTTGCCTGTTCTTATCTTCATCAAATAAGAGATTCTATTGTCTTCCTTCCTATAGAGTCAACTTTGTTTTAAATCTCCCATAAAAGCTTTGAAATAGACCTCTCATCTCTGATGAACTTTTACTCCCAAAGGGAGGCCATTGCACCCATTTTGTTCGTTCCTATGATCTTGGATGTTTTTGCAAGGAATAAAGTTAATCTCGAATTTTTTAAATCCCTATCTGTAGAAGAAAGAGAACACAAGAGGCCTCATCAAATCTACATTCTAAATTGAATTCACGAGTAGGTTATTTGTTGTTTTTTGGTGTGTGATTTCTAACATTGAAAGAAAGCCTTGACTGACTGCATGGCAATTCTAGCTATCAACCAAAACCAAAGTGCTCCCTAAACAAAGTGCTACAAAATCTTTACTGAAGCAGCCAGCCTTTTCAGTCCCTCAGAAGCAACAGGTGGATTTTAATTGTGCGGCCCAACTGGTGACCCACTACAAACAAAACCGACCAACCAAACTCACTGCCATCTAGTTGATTCCGACTCAGCCGAGTGCCACACCCACAGAACCACCAGGGCTCCTGTGTGAAAGCAGCCGCTACATTGTTAGGTGCCTTCAAGTTCGTTCCAACTGATAGCGATCCTCTGTACAACGGAACAGTACACGGCCCAGTTCTGCGCCATCCCGTGTGTCAGTCAGCTTGTTGAGGGCCGCCTTCTTTCTCCACTACCTCTCCATCATGCATGATATCCTAACCCAGGGACTGGTCTTCATGTAATCTGTCTACATAGGTGTTCATCACTACTAACCGCCCAAGTACGCTCTCCTAATTACAGTGCAATTTCGGAAAACATTCTATAGCAGTTTTTGGTGGGTAAAGCACTGGTTCTATTAACCACATGGTTGAAGGTTCAAATCCACCAGCCATTGCACAGGAGAAAGCTAACGCAACAACCTCCTTTGTACACGAGTTTTACTAAACAACGTGTAAACCCAAACCTTTTTTGCTACAGGTGGAATGGACTAAGGCTGTCGCTTTTGTTTGGGTTTGGTTTCTGGAACAAGAAAACACTTGCCAGTGGAACCTCTAAAAAGAACTAAAGCTCTGAAAGAGAAACAATCCTGGAATGGAGGAGGTACTGTGTGTCTGCCTGAGGTAGTTCTTGTGCCAACCTGGCCGATAAACACATGTAAGGTTAACTGAAGGGTGGCTGGATAAATGGTTCAGTGAGCCTCGCCTTTCTAGTTCTCAGGGATCTTGCTTTCTGATGGTTGGACCAGGGTGCAACTGCCTTAGCCATTCCCTGATTTAGCTGTCAAGGCTCATTTCCTGCAAGACATCCCTGAGAAGCCGCATGGACCTACCCCTATGCAGCGCTGGGTGCTGGAGCAGCTGTGTGGAGACCCCTGCCAGCGCTGACAGGGTTACACATTCAGGGGTAAACCTTTTTTCCTGCAGTCGGCATCGTTGCATCTGTTTTGTGAGATGGAGGACGACTTTGTGGATTGGTGTTGGACATATGGGTTAATGTTGGACTTGTGGGCTTGGGCAGCACTGGGTTGGGCTGTTTTCTTGATGCGCACTTAACCTTTATATAAAACTCTGTTATGTATGAGGTTTCTGTGGATTTGTTTCTCTAAAGTACCCAGACTAACACACTGCCCATCCGTAGCGAACAAAGGAATGCAGCAACAAATATGCAAAATAGAAAAACCTGTTTCACAGCCAGAGACAACCATCAGCTTTCATATAGATTGGATAGAAATGGCTTTTTCCCCCTCCCCTCATTTTCAAAATATGCCAGAAGAGATTGGTATAAACATACGGGATTATGAATTAGCCTATGGGATAAGTTCAACTTTCCTCAGGGGCAGTTTTTTGTTAGTTTAGTCAAATGAGGTCTTCTGAAAGATTATATAGACAGATGTTCAGACACTAGAGTTTTGGCTTTAAACAGTATCATGAAGGAATTCCTTTCAGTGTTCTTTCATAAAGTTTTCTTTACTAAAAACATACACAAGGGGACTTCAAAAAGTTACTGGTAAAAGAGAATGAAAAGATAATGGAAATTAACCCCCCAAACATATTAAACGTGTTTATTGAATGTCTACTCTATGTGGGGCACTTCCTGTGACCTGGCAGGCCCCGATTATATACAAAGAATCAACAATCATTTCAAATCAAAGTGCCCAGACACTTTGGCATACCTACGGGGTGTCAATTCCAAATGATAGTCTATATAGGGTTTCTGAGGATGCACATGTTGCCCAGACACTTTGGCATACCTACGGGGTGTCAATTCCAAATGATAGTCTATATAGGGTTTCTGAGGATGCACTTATGTACAGGAGCCACATGGCTTTCTCATTCTCCCACAGTGGTCCTCCATCCACTCCAAGGGCCCTTTTGAAAGGGCTGCAGTAGTCAACATGGCCAAGAGAAGCAAAACATACTCAACATGTATCAATCCAATATATATTAAAAGGTAATTAAAAAATAAAAACCCTCCTTGAGACAGTATTACTTTAGGGGGTTGTGATGTCAATTTCCAGGGCAGTTTCCTATAAGGCATGGAGGGCAACTGACTGCTAACTTCAAGGCTGATTGTTCGAACCCCTTGAGACTAAAAGTTGACTACTCCCATAAAGATTTACAGCCTCACAAACCAGAGGGCTTCCAGTTTCATGATGGGCGGAGTTGGAATTGATTTGCTGACAATGAGACTGAACAGGATCAATGGCTCTTGGTTTTCTAAGGCCTTGCCTTGTGTCAGTAACTTCCATGTATTTATTGAATTGAACAGTTTCTGAGTTTGGCACAATTTTGTCTGGTCATGCAAATTTTTAGCACATGAGGGAAGATGTTTGGGTTGGGAAGGTCTATCCATGACTGTAACCTAAAAAAAACGGATTTGTTGGACTCTGTTGATGAATTCAGAAAGGAGAGGTGCAACAACCTATGGCTGCCAGAAACTTAACTGGGAGTTCCTGGCCACAGAGCCCTGTCCTAGACCCGTACTTTCCTCAGGATATAGAATGTGCAGGAGTCTTCCTCTCCTTTAGTCATCTAAAAATTGTAACCTTGGGTGGGTGCAGAACTTAAATCATGATTAGCCTTGTATAAGAGTGATTAAGTATCCATCTCAGAGTGACTTAAACCCGGAAACGTCAGTCCTTAGCCTGGCAACAGGCACACAGGTGTCCCAAGTAAAAACAATCTGCCTTTATTACCTATACAGACTAGGGCTACCCTGTCTAGCCTTCATTAGATACAAAATGTAACTGTCTGCCCAGTCCCATTTTTTACTCAAGCTTCTGTGTATCTTGTCAAGCAGCAGTTCCACTTGTAAGGAGCATGTTTGTCTTACTTCACCACATTCTTCTCGTGTGCTGGTACTCCTCGTCATTCACTGCCTGTGAAGTGACTTACACAACTCTGTGAACTCCTACCACGATTGGGTGGGGCCACGTAAACAAGATGTAGAAGACGCCAATTTGGGGCCTTGTCTAACTTCCTTAATAAACCTTTAACAAGTAATACACATGATCATGAGTACTGTGAGCGCTACATGGCCACTGCAGCAGATTAAGGAACGAAGCAGAGAGAGTATTGTGGGAACTGCTGGTGTCAGAATAGGATAAGAGGATGGAGGGTGGAGGCACGTCTGCCCTCTGCCTTGTGGTGAGCAGCCTTGGGCTGGTTAAGGAGCTCAATTCTTCTCCCTAGTGTAGCCTGAGGTCAGATGTGGCCACACCATTTCCCTCAGGATCCTTTTCTGAAAATACAATGTTATAGTAAATTCTGTTACAGCAGGCTTATACTAATACCGTCTATCTAAATGACAGAAAAGGGCAGACTAAAGTACTTCTGACCTATATAGATAAGTATTTGCTTGCTTTATGCCAGAATACTTAATATAAAATGGCAAATCAGATTTGAGACTGCCAAAATATACAGAATATACCTTTAGCATATAGTGTACCAATATGAATAGCAAGCAGTGAGCCTTTCTAAAGTGTCTTTTTATTACTAAACAATATTACCCGTAACAAAAAACCACCCTACCATCGAATTGTTATCCAAAACAAGGCCCCAAGCCCTCAAAAACCACCTCCTCACCATCGAGTCAACTCGGACTAGGTGCCCTGTGGATTCCCAAGGCGAGAAGAAAGCTTCGTCTGCGCGTGGCCAGTGGGTTCAAACTGCAGGCACTGTGGCTAGCAGTTCACGTGTAACCCCCATGCATGCCATCAAGGGCTGCTTACAAAGACTGTGACTCGCCTACTGACACAAAATGGGTTCATTGAACTAATCAGCAAAAAGGCAGTCTTTCGAACCAGGGAAAACCAATGTAATCCCTCTCCAAGTTGGGAGATTGAATAACTAAGATGTTCATTCAGCCCATAAAAGAAGATTAAAAGTTGCATGTGGGTTTAGTAGATGGTTGACAAATTTCCCTTTACTTATTTTTGCTTAAGCAAAAGCAGCAGTAGCCTGAAACAAGTCAGATGTATGATGGGAAAATTGCCAATGTTTATTTCCGAGACAATCAATGTTAGGGAAAGCCCCAACTGTAGATAGAAATCACCCAAGGGCAATTTTACAAGTCAGTATGACAAAGTTATAAAGTAAAAAACAGTGATTAGTTGGAGAAAATAATAAAAGTATTCAATAGATCAACCTGTTTCCAACATCTGACTTTCCTATTATCTTTAATTTCCCGGTTATTTCCCAATTTAATCATACTCGCTGCTGATCTTTCAGACACTTTGCAAGTGCTTCCCCAGTGTGTCTCCTCCCTGTCCAGCAGAGTTCTCCTTATAAAGAATATACTCAGGAGGTTTGCAAGTAAAGAGCGGGGTTTAAAAAAAAAACAGGAAAAATAAATCCATCTTTCCACGGCAAACATTTTGAAACTATTAATAAGGATAATAAATTTTAAATTAAACAATCTGTGAGGCAGAAAACTACAAATACAATTTAGTTACCTCTTAAATGCCATTTTTATTACTCAAAGGCTGCTTTTATCAGTACCAATGAATTCCAACACAATGAGTTATGCTGGATGTAACTTTTCAGCAAATCTTAATATTTATATTTATAGAGAATCATATCATTGCAAAAAAAATTTTTGTGTAGGCTCTCATTAACTTGTAAGCAAGATACTGTTTTAGACAGTAAATAGACCACATCAGTTAAATGGACACCTGCAATTGCTAGCAAAGATTCCCAATATACATTACTCTTACTAATGTGGAGAGACAACTTGGTGCGCACTATGTTTTCCATTCTAGTTAGTTTATAAAATAAACTGACGTTTTATAAACTATCCAATAGAAGGTACATAACTTAAAACATCCTATAGAAATAACGTGTTATCAGTAATTTACAATTAAAAAAAAACTCAGCCACACACAAAAAAAATCCAAGCTAAAAACAAGGTATTTTTTACCATGAATCAGTGCTTCTATTACCCTTCTGAAAGAAGTTATATTTTAATGTGATGTAAAGGCAACATTGAGTTTTTCTTTAAATTAACCACCTAATTTATCCCTAAAATGACAAAGAATCAAAGTCTCTTACAGATCGAGTGCAGTAAACTAAAACGTCCCTTCAGCACAAAGCAGCACTAGAGAGAGTAACAGGTAGAGATGGAAGCGGACTAGCTTTGCTGTGGCTGCTCCATCAATAGCAGACGGACATCAGACGGCATCCGCCCCAGAGCACAGACACAACTACAGACTAGATGCGAAGAAGGCGTCACACTCCTGGCAGATTAAATGTCTTTGTCTTTGAATTGTTCTGGTTTGAACGAAGTGGATTTCCTAAAAGTTTAAATCAGGTCACATAAGTTGAATGCTTAAATAACATCATGATGAGGTATGAAAACTCTGAATATCCCTAACATTCAGCAGGATTTCCCAGAGATGTGTAATAGCTTGTCAGGGGCAACTTCCAAATAGTTTGTACTTTGGGGTTATAATGAATTCTGTAAGAAGACAAGTCTAAAAAGGTTTACAGGCTATACTCTTGAGCAGAAGTGAGCAACTTTTCCTTCAAAATCCATTTTCCACAGCACATCAAAAATCTTCTCCGGTGGTGCGTTCCAACATTGAGTCATGATGACCATCTAGCATCGAGACGTCGTAGTGAACTCAGCTGCAGCTTTCATGGCAACCAAGCTTGTTTTTCATTCCAGTGCAAGCACAAGTGTGGATCACTGCACACAGGATCGGAGGCGTCATTTGCAGGTACAGATTGCAGTCATCGCTAAATGAGCCAGAAGGTGGGAAACTTATTTTATTGGGAGTGGAGGCGGGCACTTCAAGTAGAAAATAAAATGATTAGGGGGGGGGAAGGGATGCTTATAAAGAAAAAGATCGCTTTCCTTATATAGGTTAGGAGGTCATACCGAGAAGATGATTACTGATTTAAGAAAGAGATGCCATGTTAAAGGGATCGTGTATGCAGCATGGAGACATTAGAATCAAGCTGCTCTGGGCTAAGAAAAGCAACCCTTGCAAGTGTGTATTACCCACATTCAGAGAGGGAAAAGCACCAAGGGTGAACTCCAATTGCTGAGGACCTTGATGATCAGGACCACAAAGCCTGAAACAGTTGCTGTAATGCAGAAACAGCCTCCTGGCACAGACTGACTGACTTTGGAGAGACAGGAGTTGTTTTTGTTTTGTTTTGTTGGCTTTAAACTGAATTACAATACAGATTTTGATTTCTAAGGACCATAAATCTTCATACCAGTATTAGAACTGAACCACTTCCAAGTCAGACACGTCAGACCAATGAGAAGCAACAGTAATACAAATATGTGCCCCACGTGTCTGCTCTGGGGGAATCTGCAAGCCAGTATCACATTTATAAGAATCAAAGTGTTCATTCTTCAGCATTCCTGACTACTAGAAAGCACATTCACTGAAGGCTGAAGGTGAGGGAGAAGATGGTTTAACTTTATCTGTGAAGAATGGCGCCAACCGAAGGGACAAAACCATCCAGTCTCCAGAAGGATTAATGCAAAACTGGCTGAAAAAAGCCACCAGGTAATCCGAGGGTTCACTGTGGAAGAACGCATGAAAAGTACTCTGAAGAATACACAACAGGTCTACACATCTCGCTTGCTGCAAGTAGTAGTGTGAAATTCAAGGTAAAGGTTTAGTCTCATCTTTTATTAGCAGTATTTTTCCCACTTTAAAGGGAATGAGGAGTCCTCTCTTTTCCCCCACAAAAAAGGGAGCCAGATTAATATAATTGTATATTCCCATGACTCATATATAAGTGCGGATCTCCAAAGCCTAGGGATTTTCCTCAAGACAGTGGGCCATCCTGGTTACCCTCTTATTAGTAGGATATTCCACCACAGAGAGCCAAAGGTTTTCCAGATGTGTTTAAGAGAGCAGGTGCGCAAGGCAAGCAAATGAGCGCAAACAGTATTACGGAAAACGTTTGAAAAGTTAGCTCCATGAGGACTGTGGGCTCCACAAGAGGACTTGACTAGGCGGCCAGGTCTGACACAGGACCATGGAATCAGGACTGCTTCAGAGCTGGAACCCTTCCATAGGGGCCTCACACTGCTGGAAGATGTACTGCTGCTGGCTAAGGTCAACCTGAGGCGCGATGCTGCTGTCTTCGTCTTCGGTCCCGAAGTAATGCTCAATGAGATCAAAGGCTTTCTGGTAGATCTCCTGGTTTTCATGACTTTGCAAAAACTCAATTTTATCCAGACCTGGAATGAGAAACAAGGAGGGGAGAATAAGAGGATGGTTGGAAATTTCAATAAGAGAGTTATTCTGTCAAATCTCCTTCCTTGATGTAAAGAAAGGTTCTCCACTTGTTTTGAAGAACATAGAAATCACTGCTGGGATTGCAGCTGAAGGCTAGTATTACAAACTGACGTTTTAACCCAGAAGAAAACAACATCTAGGCTCCACGTACCTAGCTTCTGAGTTAGACAGTATTGTACTATATTCCCTAAAATAAGAATCAACTTCCATTACTGAAACTAAGAACTCAGACTACATCCCCTTTACTAGTAAGTTTAGGTCCACCTGTGCTAGTCCTTCTTTGCACCCAGAGACAACTATTACACTTACCCACGAGAGCAAAAAATATTAAGAATTTTCAGAAGAAAAATGAAATATATACATATTAAAAATATACACATCAAAATAGTTATCCTTGTGGAGAAAGATATCTGAGCAGTAGAGTACCACTGATAAATATATTTCTCAAAAAATTTTATACTAAGCAGATTTCTTTTATTACTATTAAAAGGTTTTTTAAAAAGGGTAACTGTCAAAATCATTTTGGAAAACAAGTCTGTATCATCTAGTAAATTCAAAGATGGACATATCCTGTAGCCACAATTCCAACAGGGAATAAAGAAACCCTAATGCAATGTTTTCAATCCAGCTACATGTTAAAATCACTTAGAGACTTTGTTTTTTAAGTAAACGCTTTAGTAAATGAATGTCTGAAAGTGGAACTGAGACTGAAACTCGAATTAGGGGATGAAAAATGACAGAGTGATTCTTTAAGGTGACGTGCTCAGTCCAGACATAAAGGAAATGGAGGCAGTCAAGTAAAGGTCGAGACGGATATTCCCGGATAAACCAAAATTGATAATACAAGAGTGGCCACAAGGAAAAGTAGTGTCAAGGCATTGGGAAGACCTCAAGAGTGGTGTAAAACTAACCAAACAGAGGTGCTGGCTTCTCTTCACAAATAAGAAAACAATGTTTTATAAGAGTATGGTATCCAGATGTGGAACAGTAAAAAAAAAACGGAAAAATACAAAATATAAGGGAAGTATATTATTATGCTTTTCTGTAAATAACAAAGAATTTTATGTACTTGGGGCGGGGAAAGTGCAAACCTCCCACCACCTCCTCGATATATTTCCATATACAATAAACACTATCTTACCATAAGCTTCTTCAATCAAAGCACAGTAAGGGTTGATCCCAGTGCCATTCCTTTTGGCTTCTTGTTCTCCGAGCCTCAGGATATTTTCCAAGCCATTGAGGGCAACCTGTACAATCTTAGAGTCCATGACTGTAAGAAGATCACATAGTGGCTTGATACAACCCAATTCCACAAGGTACCTAATTAAAAAAAAGAAAAGGGAAAAAAAAGAATGTACTCCAACTTTTGTTGTTTTGTTTTTTATTGCGTTGGTCAAGAGAGTCATCCTCAAATACATCTTCAGAAACCAGTTCTCCAGAAGCATCTCCATTCCTTGTCCCCACCCCCATTTGGGGGGCTCCAAGAGACTAGAATATTCTCCTACTATAATACCAAGTATGTGGTCAATGCAAGTTTCTCTGACTGCCTTTTAAAATAATATTTTGCTTGTTTGAATCACAATTCACATGAGGCTTACAAGTTACACTTGAACTTTTTTGGGGGGAGAACTCTTAGTTTTCTTAAAACACCCCCAATCATTCTGTCAAACACCTGTTAAAACATTCTGTCAAAACTGTTTTGCAATTTACATGTGTTAAGAAGTTGGTTTTATCCTCTGGTTTCCTAGAGTTTGGATTTTATGCATTACCATTTAACAAACTGCCCTGTGAGCTGGATCTCCTCTAAACTGGTAGACAAATTCAGAGAGTTAATCAGATTCAAGTCATAATTGGAAAGGCTGTTTCATGGGTGAAGAACCCCAAGAGTCCTCTATTTGTCCTTGGGGAATATACTATTCCTAACATTCCTTAGCTGATTATCCACCTCCCTCATTAATTATTTGCTTACCCCTAGATACAGCTTACGTAACAGGGTAAGATAAAGACGGACTGTAACTCTTTTAGAAAATAAGGCATCGCTGGCAACTGCTCCATGTTTGTTTGCCGTGGTGGCACAATGAGTACTGTGCTGCTAACCACACGGACAGCAGTTTGAATACCAGCAGCTCCGCGGTGGAAAGACGAGGATGCCTGCTCTGCTCTACACAGGAGGTATGAGTCAGATTCGAGTTGATGGAAGCTCCCGTGAACCCTCTAGGCTACAAGAGGCAGCTCAACTGCTATCCAGGTCCTACGTCTGCTGGAACACTACTGTCAAAGTTCTGGAAAAAGACATTGTATGCTGCCAAAAGAAAGTTTTTAGCAAGAGATCAAACTGTTCTTGTTATTGTGTGTATAAAGCTTAAAATAAGTTTCCTACTAATTCTTGAACAGTCCCAAAATGTCCTTCACAAAAATGTAGCCCCCAGGCTAGCTCACTGACCTGCAAAACACACTGGCAGGTTTTGTGGGGAGGGAATTTGACTACAAGAATGCATTTCTTCTTTTCTCTTCAAAATCATTTTACTGGGGGCTCATCCAGCTCTTCTATCACAATCCATACTTACATCCACTGTGTCAATCAAGCACATGTGTACATTTCTTGCCACCATCATTTCCAAAACATTTTCTTTCTACTTGGTATCAACTCCTCCTATTTTTCCCTCCCTCCACCGAAAAACGCATTTCCTAGACAGTGACCCAGACAGTTTTCTAAAACGCTAGCAATGTGCCAAGCTTAAAAGAACCAATTTGATAGGTAATTTTTTGGAGGGGTGGGGTTACTTATGTTTATTAACATAGAACTCACATACTATATAATTCAATGTTTTGATTTTTTTTTAAATTATGCGATCACCATAATCAATTTTAGAACATTTCATTTAATTTTGTACTCATTTTTAACTCGTTTTGTCACCATCCCTTAACATAATCTAAGATACTCTTAATCTAGTTATCTCTATATATTTAACTATTCTTTGTTTCATATAAACTGTACAAACACACACATACACACACGCAACAGCAGCAAAATACAGAAAAACCTCAATCCCCCCAAAAAACAGAAAATAAAACTAGAAAAAATTAAAAATGGGTGTAAAGGGGAAAATGATAAGATGTTAAAATTTAACCAAACTGGACGTCAGAGTCAAGATGTCGTCAGGTAGAATCACCCGCCTGGAGCTCTGGTGCTAAACCAGATAATTAACGAGAAGCATGGGAAGCAAGCCTGAAGAGAAAGCAGCAAGACCAAAGGTTATGGAGGGACTTAGGGGGAGAAGACAGCGGGGAAAGGGAGCCATGAACACACAATGTTCTCCATACACAGGAGAACAAGTAGGGAATTAAAATCAACTAAGAGGAGGACACGAGAGATCCTGGGGCTGTTGGAGCAACAGCAATTTAGCTGAGGTATTACTAAGAGGCAGGAGAAGGGAGAGCGTGATGGTGGGGCAGGAGGAAGGTAAAGGGAAACAGGAAAGATCTAGGAAGCAAAGCTATGAACATAGGTACAAATATAGTGTATACATATGTAAATATATTAATTCATAAAAGTGGTATTGGCTTATGTACATAAACTTATGTGGCAATATATTGAGGAAGTGGACGGACTATGGGCCTCTGCTCAAGCCCTCCCTCAATGCAAGAACACTTTGTTCTAATAACCTGGCATTCTGTGATGCTCACTCTCCCTGCACAACAGCACAACAAAATGAGAGTACAACCTTGCAGTTAGCAGCCCAACACAAAACCAGTTTTCAGTTGTCTCAGATCATGTAAAAGTTAAACAATAAACTAGGAATACTGAAGAAGAATCATTGCACTTTAATTATGGTGCTGGCAAGGAGTACTGAGAAGTATCATGGACTGCCAAAATACTAAACAGACCTATCTTAAAGAAGTATAGCCATTGTAGGATACCCACCTTCCCAACAGGATTGCTGAAGACAAAATGGGTGCATACGCAAAATGTGGTGAAGAAAGCTGATGTGCCAAGCTACCAAATGATACGGCACCGGGGGTCTTACATGCTTGAAGTTAAACAAGCAGCTATCTAGCAGAGGAAAAACAAAACCCACATGGAAGAAGCATACCAGCCTGTGTGGTCATGAGGTGTCGAAGGGAATAGGGATAAGAAATTTAAAAACAAGCAATCAAATTGACATGAAGGAACGTAGACAAAAATGGAGACCCAAAACCCAACTATCATTGGACAGTCTGAAGGACCACATGGAAGGGAAAATGTAGCCAGGGTGCAATATAGCATGGATGAAACACAGAACATCCTCTAGTTCTTTAATATCCTCACCAAGCCCTTACTATTTATTATGGTCTTAGTTTCACCTCACTTATCTTGTGAGACCTATATATGTTCATCTGTATAATTAAGGTCATTCACTGCATGAAATCCAAGAAGACAAACCCTTCAGAAATAGTAATGGGAGCGATTCCCTGAAGATATGGGAAGGTGGGTGAGAGGGGGGAGAATGAGCAACAGCACTGATGACTAGATAACCCCACTCAAGGGGAACAAATGACTTAATTGTAGGTGAACAGATACACTGGATGGTGTAAGACACAGAAATTAATAGTATATAATAATAAGGGTTCCTAGAGGGATATGGTGGGGAGGGAGGGGATAAAGAGGAGCTGATATCAAAGAGTTTAAGAAAGAAAATGTTTTGAAAATCATGGTGGCAGCAATTGTACTATTATGCTTGATCTGATTTAATCGCAGATTTTTATATCTGTAAGAGCTCCCAATAAAATGATTTTTTAAAAGTATAGCCAGAATGCTCAAACAAAAAATTAAATTTAACCACACTATATCTGCATTAATTCTCTTTCTGATGCATTCTGTCTGATGGCAAGACAATTACAATCCTTGGTCAATGGTCTTAGGGAACCCACGTGGAGACTGCAAATGGATTTTGGGCTTTCATTGTCATCCATAACCTTCTACAAACTGGGTGCTCAGAATAATACAATCCCTCCTCTGGTAAATTATTTGCAAACCTTGGATCATACAGGCTAGTATGCTTCTTCCATCCGGGTTTAGTCAACATCTCACTTAAATAACTGTTTATCTTAAGGCACGCTTTTAAGACCCAGAGGCAAATCTTTCGGATAGCAGGGCATCATCTGCTTTCTTCACCACCTTTTGCTATAGTACCCATATATTCAGTAATTCCATCTTCAGGGTTAAATTTGATAGGTAATTTGATACCTAAACATCCCTTTAAGAAAGTTATGAAGCTGTCTAGCTAGATAAGATAGGTGAGATAAACAATCCAGAGGAGAAAACAACAGGACCAACGGTTCCGGGGTGACATAGGAAAGAGGGAGGTGGGGAAAAGGAAGTAAGTGTTAACAAACCCAGGGACAAAGGAACAACAGGTGAACTAAAATTGATCACGAGGAGGGTGTAGGAGGTCTGGTAGGGCTTAGTCAAGGGCAATGTAGCCAATAGGCATTACTGAAATCCAAATGCAGACGGAACATGATAGTGGGACAAGAGGAAAGTAAAAAGAAATAGAGGAAAGAACTAGGAGACAACGGGCATTTACTAAGGTCTAAATATAGGCACGTACATATGTAAATATACTCATGTATGACTATGGGGAAATAGATCTATGTACATATATTTTTAAGTTTAGATTAATATTAAGGCAGCAGACAGACATTGGGCCGCTACTCAAGTACTGTCTCAATGCAAGAACATTTTGCTCTATTAACCTGGCATTCCATGATGCTCACCTTCCCAACACAATCACTGAAGAAAAAGTGGGTGCATAAGCAAATGTGAAGAAAGTTGATGGTGCTCAACTTTCAAAAGATACAGCATCTGGGGTCTTAAAGGCTTGAAGATAAACAAGCAGCCATCTAACTGAGAAGCAACAAAGCCTACATGGAAGAAGCCTATTAGCCTGTGTGATCATGAGGTGTCGATAAGATCAGGTATCAGGCATCAAAGACCCAAAACAAAAAACTGTATCATTGTGAATGAGGGAGAGTGTGGAATGGAGACCCAAAGCCCATATGCAAGTAATTGGACATCCCCTTACAAAAGGGTCACATGGAGATGAGCCAGTTGGGGTGCAGTATAGCACCAATGAAACATACAACTTTCCTCTAGTTCTTGAATGCTTCCTCCCCACCACTATCATGACCCCAACTCTACCTTACAAATCTGGCTAGATCAGATCAAGTACACGAGTACAGATAAGAGCTGGAAACACAGAGAATGCAGGACAGATTAAACCCCTCAGGACCAATATTGAAAGTAGCCATATCAGGAGGGTAAAGGGAAGGTGGGAGGAGAAAGAGGGAACCGATCGCAATGATGTATCTATAATCCCCTCCCAGGGGGATGGACACAGAGAAGTGGGTGAAGGGAGACATCGGTCAGTGTAAGACATGATAAAATAATAATAATTTACAAATTATCAAAGGCTCATGGGAGGAAGTGGGGGAAGGTGGGGAAAAAAATAAGAAGCTGATACCAAGGGCTCAAGTAGGAAGAAAATGTTTTGAAAATGATGATGGCAACAAATGTACAATGTGCTTGGCACAATGAATGAATGTATAGGTTGTGATAAGAGTTGTACAAGTGCCCAATAAAATAATTTTTTAAAAAAGAAATTATGAAGCAGCTGCTAGGTTTGCTGTTATAAAGAGCTATGTTGACTTTCAAAGAGATAGCAGCCATTCCACGCTTCTCTAGCAGAGTAAACTTCTATTTTAAATGTTCCTAATTTTTAAAGATAAAACTTCAAAACAAAAATATGTAGAGTTTGATTTCAATTAAGAAAGCATTAATTGGTATAAAATGTAGGGGCAATTAATAATCATACATCTGAGTTTGAAAACAATGCTGAAAAATAAAGTATTATTCCTTCAGATCACTGCCATCTGGAGGTGACATCATTAGAATCATAAAGTCAAACTCACTGCTACCGAGTAGAACCCAACTTCCATCGGCCTGACAGGACTATGGTTTCTCAGACTGCAACTTTAGATGGCGTAAAAAGCCTCATCTTTCTCCCATAGAGCAGCTAGTAGTTCAAACAGCTGACCTTGTGGTTAGTAGCCCGACGAGTAAAACTCTCTATGCCACCATGGTGCCAAACTTAGAATCACAAAACCCCAGAAACAGAATCTTGAGAAACTGAAAACAGAACAAAAATAACCTACTTGCAGATGTGGTTCTAAAGCCCTTCTAGAATCACTGAATTTACTGAAATAGCTGTTGAATATGTCAATCTTGATGTTAATCTAAGACTGTTGAATATATATTTATCCTCTGTACCTCGAACAATTAGCTACAATCTGTTATGCCTTCTTGACCTTATATAAAATTCCAAACAGCAATCAAAATGGTCACTTACTGAGTGTCTATATCATGTCAGGCACTTCTACACAATCTTTATATTTTTCTCCCCCCACCCACCTAATCCACAAAACAACATTGAGAAACAACAGCTTCCCTCGTGTTATCTAAGACTTGGAGGGGTGTTAATGATTCAAAACTATCCCCACGTGGATTTATTTCCTATAAGGAAGTTTAAGGCATAAGAGTCTAGGTTACATTCTTTCTTCCTTGTTAGTCTATTTTTTTATGGAACCACTCCTGCCGGCTGACGTTGAGGACAAAGTCCAGCGACAGATGGCCCGACTTCAAAGAAGTCGGACTGTAGGAATTGGTTGCCGAAATCCGCTCACAAATTGTTTTGTTGCTGCCGCTATGATATTCTGGAGTATGTTTATGTTTTACCCCAAACCATGTAAAAATGAAACCATTATTGCCACTATGAGCAATAATGAGACCACGATGAATAATTCAGGGGAAATCACAGTACCCATTAAGAGAAGGGAGGCAAATGATAGAATGACTGAGTTAATTATCAAAGCCATACAAGGGAATGAGGATTTTGGTATATTTATGGGAAAATGCAAAAGTTAGAATTGGAACAACCCCAACAGTAACTCCCGAGAAGTTCCCTGTGACTGCCCTTCTGGGAAAGAGTGCCAAAGATAAGAAACAACCCTTGATTCACTCAGTAGAACCCCTTAATAAATTTGCTTATAGTAAAGGGGACAGTAATGAAAAAACTCCTAAGACTGCTCTCCCTCCTTTGGATTACACTGGCATTTATGACGACAATGGAGAACATATTATTGAGGTAAATGGGAAGCATGTAAAAATTTTAACCTTATATTTATGGAAAAGAATAAAAAGGGGTGGCCCAGTTTGGTGTGTTAGATCTATTGAAGACGAAAAAAGGTGTACAAAAATGTTATTACAGAGTGGATTGTGTAGATGGTGCATAACGGAAACAAGAGAACAGTGGAAGTCCGATTGAAAAGGCAGGTAAAAGAAATGGAACGAAGGCTTAAAGAACGTAAAATTGATGAAGTATAGAAAGAATAATTAGCTAACTTAGACCTTTGTAGACTGAACTTTCTATTTTAAGTTCATGCCAATTTTCTCCTATCTACTTCCTTGAACTTGAACACTGTTTGGCACCATTACCACAGACCTATTTCAAGAACCATTCATGTCTACGGTTAATCACAACGTATGTTGGTCAAGATTGAAAACTTAAATGAACCAGTCACCCAGAAAGAACGTTCCGAGAAGATTTAAACAGAATGCCCTGGAAAACTTTATACTTTGCACCTTTTATTATTAGAATTTTTTCTTTCCGTTTTGATGGTATGATTGTCAGAAAATATTGTTTAAATAGAACCTTAAAATTGTAATAAAGCAGCAGATGACCACTGACTCCTGACTGCTCATCCCTCTCGCGTGACGCCTTACCCACCGAACAGGGGACCCCTCACCCGGCCGCGGCTGGACCGCGGCAATTTTTCGATCAGAAAAAAAGAATGTCCAGACTGTACTCTTAATTAAAAGGTAAGTCAAAGTTAAGTAAGTACTCCTATATTAAATCCTTATCAAATAAAAATATCAAAATGTGTAGCTACTGTATCTCAAAGTATCCTCCATCTTGGTCTATGTAATTCTGAGAGTAGTTTCCCCACTTTTCTAACCCTGCCCTGAAAAATTCTGTGATCTTCAATCTGTACATCCCAAAATGGCAGTTTTGGCACCCATAAAGGGCTCAAATTGTGTTCCTTTTAAGTGTTCTTTGGTTTTTTTCACCAATGCAGTTTTCTATTTTCTTAAAGCTTCTTCACAATATGTCACTTGAATCATCCTGTGTTGAGAAAAATCTACCAAGATTAACCCCTTGGAATACCATCAACCAGTCACCATAATCCCCACCCCACCCCCACCCACCCCCCGCCCCCGGCCTCTCTCCCTTGAATTTAACTGGTCCAAGTATATCCCCTGCAAAGCCCCTTTTTCCACTGGGCCTTGCTCTCTGGATCATATATAGGGAAATCCAAGACTTGTCCTCTGTTATGATCTCTTCCATAAAATCATTATTAGCTTTGATCCTGTTTAAAAGAACGGATTAAAATACCAATGCTTTTGGCACCCATCCAGCCAAATCTTGCTGAGGCCATGGTATTTACTTAAAACTGAAATGAGAATAAACCATGAGATTCCAACTTCAGTCATAGTATATCATATAAATGACAGAAAGTTTTCTTCCACCACGTCTTTGGACTTCAGCCAGTTTCTTCATTTGCCAAGGCTAATGGTTCTCTCTCTCTTGGTTAATCTTTGAGGTCTTCCCAACCTCTTTAAAATGTTATCTTTTTATTATAAGGCAACATTCCCATAAATTATTGCAAAGCTTCTATGATTTGGGGAGATCTCCATATGAGTTTTGTTAAAATTTTGGTATTAGCCCTGACCTCAAAAAACATTTATCTTTCCCCCCCTACATAGAGCAAAAAAATATCCTTTTCGGTTTTTTTTAAGGCACCAAGGTTAAGAGAAGTACATTATTGATAGAACTTGTTTGTAGGCATCCACTGATGAAAGGTTTGTTTGAACATGGTTTGGATTACATTCTTGCAAGTATGACATGGAAGGAACTCTAGTAGCAATACTTTTTAATTTACCCTTATATATGATGTCTCTTTGGGGAACTCATTTCTGTTTACATTTATATCTTCTCTAGCCATTAAGATTTTAGCTGTAGCAAGGGGGCCATGTAAGTCTCAAATCAATATATATCCCTCCCTTTACTGAATGACACTTGCTTATTTGGGTTTAGTACAGTATTCTAAGACATACCTCTGTTTTAAAGTCTGAGCCAATGCTATTACTAATACTAAACCCACTAAACTAGAAATAGTAAGCACTAACTATTACAGCTGAGTTTTACAGATTCTATAAGCAATCTTGTAGACTACCAGGATGTGTCTGACCAAGGAGCTCCAGAGCAGGCTGGAGCCACTCTGTATGTATTTCCATCACTGCAATCTTCAACTATGCCTTACTTCTTACACCCCAGGATCATTTTCAGAAGAAGCAAAGAGAGAGGTGTAAGGAATTAAATACACTCTTGAGACAAGTTCAGGAGAAAGACTAGGTTTTGTACTTTCATAAAGAGAACCGTCTCAGAAATCCACAGGGGCAGTTCTTCTTAGAGTATAGTTGTTAGGACACTACCTGGGGCTAAAACTTACTTGATCTGTTCAGCAGATCCTCCAGAAGTTGCATTTGTTATGGCCCAAGCAGCTTCTTTCCTTGTCCGAAACTCAGCAGTTTGTAATATAGTAATAAGGGCTGGAAAAATGTTGGCATCTATCACAGTCTGAAATTAAGAAAAAAATAAAAACAAGATTTGTTTTAAAAACTTCATATAACTCCCAGGATAACTTTACTACTGACACCATCCCCTATTTTAAAAAGGATCACCATGCCTAACTTTCAGGCTTAACTCTGTATCACTCTTTCTACAGGCTGTGAACTCATGACTTAACATCCATTAAAATTAGGATTAAAAAAGATGCAGACTATGAAGCAAGACAACAATGTTGGAAACTAGGAATCTTCAAAGTAAGAATGGAAAAAGTATTTTTTTTAATTGTTTTTTAAAAAATAGAAAAATCCCTCTAGTTCTTAAACACTTCCTCCCCCAAACTACCATGACCCCAATTCTACCTTGCAAACTTGGTTAGACCAGAGGATGCACAGCGGTACAGATGGGAACTGGAAACGCGGGGAATCTAGGGCAGATGAACCCCTCAGGACCAGCAGTGACAGTGGCGATACCAGGAGGGAAGGGGGGGTAGAAAGGGGGAATCGATCACAAGGATCTACACATAACCTCTCTGGGGGATGGGCAACAGAAGGGTGGGTGAAGGGAGATGCCAGGCAGTGTAAGATAAGATATAATAATAATTTATAAATTATTAAGGGTTCATGAGGGAGAGGGGAGGGGAAAAAAGGAAAATGAGCTAATTCCAGGAACCCAAGAGGAAAGCGAATTTTGAGAATGATGAGGGCAACAAATGTATAAGTGTGCTTTACACAATTGATGTATGTATTGTGATGAATTGTATGAGCCCCAATAAAATGATTTTTTTTTAAACAGAAAAATCTTAAGACTGAAAGATTTATCAATAAAAATACAGAATAAAAAGAGAGAGATAAACACAGACACAAGGGTTCTAAGATTACCTGAATCTACACAATTGATCTATGTATTGTGATGAATTTTATGAGCCCCAGTAAATTGATTTAAAAAAAAAAAAAAGATTACCTGAATCTGTGCCCTATTTCCAGCTGTGATATTAGAAATTGTCCAACATGCTTCTTTTTTGATAGATTCCTTTGGGCTACTCAGCAAATGCAATAAACTTTGCAGAGCTGAGCAATTCAAAATCACCTAAAAAATAAGTTTAAAAATTAAAGGTATTGTGTTGATCCAAATATAACTAAACCTTTAACTCAGAAGACACAATTTAGGGAAAATGTAGACAAAGAAATAGTACCTCTACTTAGTTTCAGAAACATTAACTTTACATAGGGGTAAAAAAAGATTTATTGCTATGAAGAATAAAAGAGTATTAAATTGATTTCACTACAATGCTAAAATTGCACTTAATACGGTATAATAAAAATGTTAATATTAGTAATTAGAACAGAGTTACCCATATTCCTATCCCTGCAGCATTAAAATGTCTTTTGGATGGAGATATATATGTATGTATCTCAAATGGCCAGAAACAAAAGTGATCTGAGATTTCTCAGTCAACAGATTAGCTCTGTGCGTGATCGTCAATGACGTTCTTTCTCCCTGCCAGAGTCAAGACGACGACTTGCTGAAACACTGTAGGACAGCAGAACTGCCCCTCTAAGTTTCTAAGATTGCTAACTCTTCATGGGCGTAGAAAGTCCCATCTTTTCCCTTGAAGTGGCTATTGGTTTCTAACTATGAACCCTGTGGATTGCAGCCCAGTGTGTAACCACTAAGCCACCAGGGCTCCCCCACACAGTTGATAAGGACAAAGATGAAAAGGATATGACCCCAGCTTACAAAGGGAGGAGACAAACAAGGAGGACACACTCTCCAGACAATAACACCACAGTGACAGGGATTAAAACAGTGAGTTCAAGTGTCGATCAATGTACAAAAGAAGAGTTATCCAGCTTGGAAACAAATGTATTTATAAAGATCTTGTATTATTACAGTTAGCCCTTTATTCTTCCAATGACTAGCGGTTTTATTTAATAGACAGTACAAGAATAAGGGATAAACTAGTTGAAAACTGAAGACAGTCTTAGTACACAACTCACTCAAAAAAAAACTCATTCCAACACAGTGACCCTATGTGACAGAATGGAGCTGCCCCCTATGGGTTTTCCAAGACTGTAAGTAAATAAGTGATCAAAATGGTTAAGGCATAAAAACAATGAAAGAAACTATACTGAGAAAATTAAAATGTAACCAATTTACATTTTTGCATGTCAAAAAACCTAAGAAAATAAAAATGCACACACCCTTATGCCAGCATATAATGGAGTTACTAGCTTTAATATGCAAGTTCATAAGACACTAATATTTTAATAAAAGATTATTTCATGAATCAACATTTATCCTACATGAGGTAGGTGGTCATGGAAGCTAAGCAAGCAGAAGTGCAAACAACTAGAATGAGAACGAGAATGTTCACCCACAGTCAAAATTTTAACCAACCTCACCGAACAGTATGCATGGAAATTATTAAATGGGAACCTAACTTGCTGTGTAAGCTTTTACCAAAAGTAACGCATTAAATTGCAAAAAAATACTGGAAAACAAAAACCTGCCTGCTCCAAAAAAAAGCAGTGGAAAACACAGGTAACCCAAAATTACTACAAGTAACAGGTCAATACAGAGAGGCCAAAGTCACTGGGCGTACCTCGTTATACAAAGGGGCATCAAAAAGTACGCACACAATGGGAACTACAAAGATAATGGAATTGTCCATGAACTTTTGGAAGCCCCTTCCTATAAACCACCACTTAGAACACACTATGAGATAAAAGTGCTAATCAATTCCCGCTAATAACATATAACTAAATATCCTAATAGCTGTATGACCATGGAGGATCTAGCTGTTTTTGAAGAAAAAAAATAACATTGATGCATACCTGTGTCTGAATATCATCCCCTGTGACAATGTTTCCCACAGCCCGCAGAGCAGGAGAAACCACTTTGTAATCATTATGCCTGTAACCACAAAAAGAAATGTTACATTTGGACAGTTTCACCCTTAGCCTCTTTTCCTTAAAGCTGAAAAGCAAAAGGAAATCACGAAAGAACTTCTGAGCAACAAGGTACCCTATGGTGGTTACTAAGGGACTCCAATCACTCTGCTGCAATGTTCCCCAAAACCAAGAAGAGCTAGTTTTCCCCTTTTTCGATATTTCTGGATTTAAAACTACAATTCTTGCCTAGTAATCTTTTCTAGAGTTGTCCCCAATCTTTAACAGAGGTCTCATTTCCTTTTTACTCGGTACTCTATGGTTCCTAAGACAATGGAGAGAAATTATTAACTCATATATTGCATAAGCTGTCAGAGAAGTAAAAAACAACGTATCAACAGGTGAACTAACTTGTAAATGAAGGCTAGGTCCCAGGACTTAAATAATGAACTCCTCCTACTAAAACTCATTTCCCTAACTGGTCAAAAAGCTCCACAAATCTCTTTACATACTTGAAGACCAATACTATTAGTTTTGCTTTCAGGTTCATTAAGTCAATATCCTTTAACGCCTCCCATTTTCTCTCTGCTTTGTAAGAAGGATCACTTGGTCAAAACAGTGTCAGTTACTTCACATTTATGCTAAGATCTGATGATGGTTAAGTATACAATAATCCATTAACTAAAAAGTACAAAGATTATTTCCCAGAGTGGGAATACTGGAATTCTAGCTCCAACAGCACCATATTGTTTTCACTCACAAGAACTCAATCTGCTGACTGTACTCTGTGACCAGCTATCATCCCAGTGCTGTGTATTCTGTACCTGATCTAATCCACTCCACATGTCCTGTTTGGGCAGCAAGGTCTCCTTGCATCTACTGTGTAGTTACTGCAATTAAATTTCATGTGGCTTATAATTACATCAGTTTCCAGGCTGTCTTCATATTAAATCTAGTTTTTTCTATTACTACCAACAAACCTGATTAACATAGTAAACTGCTTACTCAATAATTAAAGGCATCACAAAGTGCTCTATCAAAAGCAAAGCAAGACACAATGTCTGACACCAATCTAAATTCAACAGCTAAGGAATGACTACTTTTTTGGGGGGGGGTGGGGGGGTGGTATTTGGTATTAGCAGATCAGGGTTTGGCCATCCATTATGAGAAAGCACTACATAAAGTTTTCCTGAAGAAACTGTTACGAATTGCTAAAGAAATGTTAAGACAGAAAAAAGCAAGTTCCAAATAAGTCTCGTTAAAAAAAAAAAAAAAAGATAACAGTCGAAAAAACTAGAAATCTAATCTAAAGCTAAAAGCACAGACACTGTTTATGAAAGATCTCTTACATCAGCAGTTCCACAAGTCTCCTGCACACCCCAGCATCAATGACTGCTTGAATTTTATCATTGGGTCCATCTGACAGATATGAGAGGGCCCAGCAGGCATCAGCCAATACATCGGTGTCACTTACAAACAGCAACCAGGAAAGCACATTCAGACACGGGGAAACCTGTGAAAGGAAATATGTATATTACCTCAACAGAATAAAAGCCAGAAGTAGGGTGGGTTCTCATAAAGAAGGTAGACAGGCATATACCTGGTATTTCATAGGGGAATTAGGGTCCCACAAGTGGCTGCTGAGTGACATGTCCATCAAAATGTTGTCAGTGACCTTTTGGTTTACTTTGACAAAGTAGTCAGAGCATGCAAACAAATTTCAGGAAGAAAAATTTCATAAACACTCATTCTCAAGAGTGATATTCCTTGTCCTAACATACTCTTTTTTTAAAATCATTTTATTAGGGGCTCATACAACTCTTATCACAATCCATACATACATCAATTGTGTAAAGCGCATTTGTACATTCATTGCCCTCATCATTCTCAAAATATTTCCTCTCCACTTAAGCCCCCGGCATTAGGTCATTTTCCGCCTCCCTCCCCGCTTCCCCCTCCCTCATGAGCCCTTGATAATTTATAAATTATTATTTTGCCATATCTTGCCCTGTCCAACGTCTCCCTTCACCCACCTTTCTGTTGTCTTTCCCCCAGGGAGGAGGTCACATATAGTTCCTTGTAATTGGTTCCCTCTTTCCTACCCATTCTCCCTCTACGCTCCCAGTATCGCCACTCACACCACTGGTCCTGTAGGGCTCATCGCCCTGGATTCCCTGGATTTTCAGTTCCTATCTGTACCAGTGCACATCCTCTGGTCTAGCCAGACTTGCAAGGTAGAATTCGGATCATGATAGTGGGAGCAGGGAGGAAACATTTAGGAACTAGAGAAAAATTGTATGGAGGAGACGACCAGTCAGGGGGCGATGTAGCAACAGTGAAAAATACAACTTTTCTCTAGTCCTAACATACTCTTTATAGGTCACCAAGAGAAAGGAACTTCCACAAGTGCAAAAGCAGTTAGATAGAATCTTTAAAATTACAAAATAGCTTTTAAGATTAATTCAAGACTTTGCACAGTGAAAGCATATCTCAAATTAAAACAGACACAACCGCAAAATGCCCAGTTTCTCTAAAACATAATATTCTCACAGTTACCGTATATACTCATGTATAAACTGAGTTTTTCCAGCACATTTTTAATGCAGTTTTTGTGGTAAAATTAGTGCCTCAGCCAATATTCGGGTTGGCTTATACTACAGTATATACGGTAAACGTTTACAGAGTCATTCTTTCTGTTCACATTAAAATTAGCTGTATACTCTTTAGTAGCACCTTTCCTGCCAATTTCCCACAAGCACAATCTTTACCTTTGGAAAGTCTGGAGGTGGACTTTTCCCTCTACAAAGGTTAGACAAAGCCCAGACTGCATTCCGGGTCATGGTCAGGCGGTTTTGCTTTGAAAATAACCTGTATGAGTAAGGTACAAATATTAACTATATAATGAACATTAAATCTCTGATGGCCTAAGAAAAATACTAAACCATTTAATTCTACTGAACAATGGTCAAGCCTCTCTCAGACACTCATCTCCCCAAACAATGAAATGGCATTACTTTCTAACTCCGATAATTCTGGTGTTTGAATGTGACAGGGTACTTACAGAACTTATCTGAGCAAATTAACAAGAACATACCTAGAATGATACAGAACACTAGGAAATCCAAAAAGATTTCCAATGATGCACTGCTGAGGAGCTTCCTATTTTTATTACTCCAGAAACCGATGAGCAGAAGCAGAAAAAAGGAAACTTACTGTAAGAGAGGAGGAAGGATATTGCAGTCTAAAACATAGTCCCTGCACATGGTACTATCTCCAGCAATGTTGCCAAGAGCCCAGACTGCCTGCCAAGAAAAATTTTTATTAATGATTTTCATAATTTACATCATAAAAAAAAAGCCCAATATGGCACAATGGCTCTTTATAAAATTAGATAGCAATTAATCAACATATTACATCAGGACATTAACTGGTACCACTTCTAGTTTGTTCATATTAAAGAGCTCTGGTTGCACTGTGGGATAAGCATTGGGATGCTAACCACAAGGTTAACAGTTCAAAATCAGACACTCCTGCCCAGGAGAAAGATGAGAGTGCCTGTTCTTGTACAGATTTCCAGTACCACAAACCCTATGAAAGATCGCTATGAGACAAAATTGACTCGATGGCGTTTGGGTTTGATTTTCAGTTTGATCAACAGAGTCAAGTAACACTCCTGTGGGATTGAGGGAAGGAAAACTACTAGTATCCTGATATGTACAACAAAAATTTGAGGTTGAATCATGGAATGGTATATCTGTAATAGATCCCAAAAAAATGGTTTTGAAAAAGAAAATTTGAACATTCATGTTAGCAAGATTATTAAAGGGAAGAGCCAGCACTATACATAGTGTCTTTATCTTTCATTCATAAGTAGCATCCCATATAAACCCTTGGTACACAGCAGAAATTCCAATGGCTTAACCAGTCACTTAAATTTGCTTACATGAGAAAATGGTCAACAAAGAATTAAAGGAATCCAAATGCAGATTATTTTTTAAACTTTTGAGAGTAAAATATTTATGAAATTATCTTGATTTGTGGCCATCGTTTCTTGATGCATACATATATTAAACATCAAATTGTAAATAGATAATAGTATACTTGTCAAATGTCAATAAAGCTGTAAAAAAGTCATACTTATTAAGGACTTATTATATTTGTAAATTTGATCAAAGTTGGCATTAAGACGACATGCATGTTTTCTATGTCTTTTTCTGCACCAAAGTTACTAAGACCTGTTCCTTTAATGAATACTAGATAATGCAAGGAGCCCTGATGGCGTCAGCAATTTGAAACGACCAGCTGTTCTGCAGGACAAAGATGAGGCTTCCTGCTCACATAAGTAGTTACAGCCTCGAAAACGCATTTGGGTGGTTCTACCCTGTACTACAGGGTCATTATAAGTCAGAATTGACTCCATGACAGTGGGAGAGATTCCGACAGGAACAGTTTACATGATACAAGAAGGGATATGGATTAAAGAACTTCAGAAGTGGAAGGGGGGAAAGTGGTTACATGTGTCTAGGAGAACTTCTTCTTAAAGTCTCTTTAGAATTTACTACTTGTTTTGATTTCTGGAACATTCCTTGCACTGTCATGGTCAAGTAGTGAAACTTGGGTCCTGAACATAAAGACAAAACGGAAGGATTTCATTCTTTCATCTACTCTTCTGTATATATTTCTTTTTTACCTGTTCCTGGACATCTTCAAATTCTGAGCTGAGCAACTCTATGAAGATGGGCACAGCTCCTGCCTGAATCACAATCCGAGTCTGAAGAGAATTCCCTGAAGCAATATTTGTCAGCACCCAAGCAGATTCAAACTATAAAAATAAAAATAATTTTCATTATTCATTAGGCTTTGTTATCTTCTTTACTTATAGCAACAAAATGTTCTGTACATGAAAAGAAATTATTAGCATAATATTAACATTATTGCTTGAATTCGACACCTTAATTTTTAAAGAATTCCCAGGAGAAACACCTCAGCCTAGAGCTGATGTACAACCATAAAGGGAATGAGGGAGTACTTCACATGATAGGAAATGCTCTTCCAATATTTAATAAAAGAAAAGGAAAACAAGTATACATTTATGATGGGTATCACTATATTTTCTTAAAAGGATTATACACATTACTTACAAATATTTGTTTCTACAGAAAGTCTGAATGATTAGGTAACAAGGGTGAGAAAGACGTTTTCCCTGCAAAGCCTTATGTATCTTGTGGAATTATACCACCCCCACTACCTGATACAAAAAATAAAATTGAATAATTTGTATAAGATGAGCAAAGTGAAATGGGAAGAGTTAAAAATAAAGACATAGTAAAAAGGCAAGAAACTTCAAATAATATACAGACCAAAGGACGTTAACAGGCATATAATTGATTTTTAAAATGCTAATTTCAGTGCATAAGAGCTTCTAATCCATAAGAAGTTTCAAACCAAGGTACAGCAATTTTTAAGATTTTTAAAGGCATATTTAGGGGTCGGAAGAAAGAGGGTACCCTGAGTAAAGGTACACTGTGTAGCATCAGAGCACCGGTACACGTAGATTTTTAAAGGAATTAAGGTCAACAACAACAACCCAAAACCCCAGAATATACTAATTCTACACATCTCTTCAGTAACCTCTTTTGTCTAAGACTGAAAATACTGAGTCAGGGGACAAGCACATTAGAACTGATTGTGTTAACATATATGAAATTCTTTTTACAAGTAATTTAACCAGGAAGTGTATGTGAATACTATATTAAAAAATACTATTTAATAAAAGAAAAGAAACAAAATTTGACCAATGGTTACCATGGGTGAGGGAGAACAAGTTGTTGCTTAGGGAGTGTTATGTACACTGTGCTGGAATAATTTGTAAATGATATCAAGAATGGTTTTATAATACAAAGAGTATCATCAATGCTGAACTATATACATGTAGAAGTTGTGGAATTGGAGAATGTTCTGTTGTATATATTTTTGTCACAATTAGAAAAAAAATATATAGTGGGGAGCGGGGAGGGAGGGGGGCAAATGAGGAGCTGATGCCAGGGGCTTAAGTGGAGAGCAAATGTTTTGAGAATGATGAGGGTAACGGATGTACAAATGTGCTTTACACAATTGATGTAGGTATGGTGATAAGAGTTGTATGAGCCCCCAACAAAATTATTTTTAAAAAAGAAAAAAATTATACAAGTAATAATGAGTAATAGGAAGAAAATGTTCTAGAATTGAATGTAATAATGTATGATATACAGATGATATGCTAATAAAACTTAAAAAAAAGAAAATAGAGTTCAAGAATGAATTTACACTTATATTTAAATAAGATTTCTAAATTTAACTTCTGTTTAGTTTCCTCCTTTTGTCTCTTGAAGTATATATGAATGAAAAAAAAACCATTGGTTTGCCCTTTGAATGAGATCAACAACAACATAAAATCATGAACAGATATAACTGTGACTAAATCATCGCTCATTGGGGAGGGGTGCCTATTTGATTAACACAATCCAAAACTATGAATAATAGCTAGTTCATAGAAGATTCTTAAAGAAGGAAAGTTCAAAGCAATCTATAAACGTTGACATGTGGGTGAAGGAATCTAGTAACTTACTTGAGCACTGATATTAGTGCAACAGAGATACCAAAACTAAGAGCACTATCTAAAAAACTCAAGCTCACTGCCACTGAACTGATGCCCTACAGGGCAGAGCAGAACTACCTGGAGGATTTTCAAGGCTTTAATCTTTGCGGGAGCTAAAAGCCTCCTCTTTCTCCCCAGGAGCAGCTGGTGGTTTCAAGCTGCTGCCCTGGCGGTTAGCAGCCCAACAAGGGACCCACGACACCACCAGGGTTGCTCCAAAAAGTACCTCAACCCTTTACCCCTGGAAAATTTTCACCTTAATAGAAGTTTAAAGGAGGTGTGTTGATAATGCACTAAACATCATGAAGAAAAAACAGCTTTGTAACTACATTTAATAATGAAATACATGTTCAAGTCTCTTACATAGGCAGAGTAGTAAAAACAGTGTGGTACTGTTATAACAATAGATACACAGAGCAATAGAATTGAGAACCCAGAGGTACATTCATCCACCTTCAGAGGTGATATAGGTCAAAAATATATATATTAAATGAGAAGGAGATCATTGCTTTTACAAATGGTACTAGCAAAACTGAGTATACTGGCAGAAGAATTAAACAAGACCCATACCTCATATTAAAAAAAGGAACTCAAGATGAAAAACCTAGAACTTATTTTTATTTTATCATTTTATTGGGGGTTCGTACAACTCTTATCACAATCCATACGTACATCAATTGTGTCAAGCACATTTGTACATATGTTCCCATCATCCTTCTCGACCTAGAACTTATTATAAAGATTTTCAATGAAAAAATATGAACAAACTTAGGAGTCCTAATACATGGCATAAATATACTGTCAGACAAACTGGATAATTGGGACCTTCTAAAATACAGACACATTCATCAAAACATTTCACAAAAAGAGACTTTATTAGCTGGGTAAAAACTTTTGGCAATGATATTATCACACAAGGGCCTAATTCCTAAAACTTACCAGAGAAAATGTTAAAATCTCAACAAGAAAAAGGCAAATAATCCAAGTGAAAATGGGCAGAGGACATAAACAGACACTGCACCAAAGAAGACATTCAAGTGGCCAACAAATGAAGAAATGCTCATGGTCATTAGTCATTCGAAAGATGCAAAAGAAGACAATGAGATATCTATCACCTCACCCTAGCAGCAGTAAGAGCAAATGCTAGCCAAGGGTGCAGAGACTGGAACCCTCATCCACTGCTGGTGGTTCTACCATTGCGGAAAGCAGTATGGAAACAATGACATTAGAGACCAGCAATCCTTCTAAGTTGATATGCAATCCTAGAGAAGCAAGGCACGGCATGAATAGATACAGCACATTCACATTCACCGCAGCACAATTCACAACGTCAAAGAGTGATACAGCCTAAATGCCCAGCAGTGGACGAATGAATAAACCCTGGTCCTTAGACACAATGGACACTATGAAACCCTAAGAGAAAAACGACGAACTCTTGAAGCACCTCACAACATGGATGTATCGAAGGACAATATGCTAAGTGAAATTAGGCAAGCACAAGAGGGCAGGTGTTATATGAAATTATTATAAAAAGTCAAGAACGGGTTACCAAGATGCTTATGGCGTAGGAAGGGGAGGAGAGGCCGTGGTTAGAGCAGAGGTGGGAAAACTGCTGGTCTGCGGACCAGATTACGCAATGCTGACTCATAGCAACCCTACAGGACATGGCAGAACTGACTTGTGAGCTCTCAGGATTGTAACTGTTCATGTGAATACAAAGCCCCATCTTATAAGGCCCACAAAATCATCAATACCAGCCCATATCACATGTCTCACCAAAGAGAAGCAGTTCCAGCCATCACATTAGGGTTAAGTTCATAAAATGACCAGTATGGCCCATGGGTAATATAATAATTACCCAAATGGCCTTTGTCAAAAAAAAAAAAAAAAAGGTTTCCCTACCCTAGGCTAGAGGGTAGAGAAGTGACGGGGCAAGCAATATAAATGAGAGAAGTTAGAAAAATGATAGAGGCAGGAGATTTCTAAGAGTTAAAGACAACAGAGACAAATACTGTTACACGATCCTGCAACACTGGCCATCTAAGAGCAGCTGCTTCGACAGACCCTCCTGAGGCTGCACAAGCGGGAGCAGGAAAGGGAGAGTGCACTCACTCCCTAGACACAACCAACACCTTGAGGGAGTGAGGTGCTGACCCTGAGAAGCCAGGACATAGAGACACAAAGGGCAAAACTGGCATAATATAGTTCGCAAAAATAATTTTCTAGATCCTACTTTGGTGAGTAGCAACTAAGGTCTTAAAAGGCTGTCGTTTCTCCCTGTCCAGAGAAAAGCAGTGATGAAAATCAAGAGACATGGAAATAATGATCCAATGGACTAACAGACCACACAAACATCTCTACAACACTGAGACTAGAAATGGTGACTAGATCCCACTACTAACTACTCTGAAAAATTAGAAGGTCCTGGTGATAATGGGAGAAAAGCTTCTAACAGAGTTCAAAATCCTAAGACACCAGGCTTTCTGGTCAGATTCAGACTGATGGGCCCCCGCTCATACCCAAGGGTATGGCCTCGCACATGAGAATTACCAACCATTTTAAGATAGAAAGAGCAGCATTTAACAAAGGACAAATTCAAAGGGTTACAAAAGGAAGAATGGAAATGGGTGGGGGGGAGAGAGTACTTAGGATAAATGATGGTACCTTGACATGACTGAAATGGATGAGTTGAATCAAGAGTTCTTATGAGTCATTCAAAATAAAACTGTGAGGGAAGGTGGGGAGAGGAGGCGAGGAAGGGGAAACCTGTCATGATGACTGGCACATAATCACACACACACTGCACCCCCTCCCCAGGGGGACGAACAACCGAAACCATGGGGGAAGGGAGACAGCAGTCGATGTAAGATATGAAAATAATAGTTTATAATTTATCAAGGGGCCATGAAGTGGGGGGAGCTGACACAAAAGGCTCAATAGAAAAATAAATGTCTAGAAAATGATGGCAACATATGTGCACATGTGCTTGATACAAGTGATGTATGGATTGTTAAAAGAACCCTCACTCTAATAATAATAACGTATATATACATATACATGGTTTCATATATATATATATAAATTTTAAAAACTTGACATTTTTAGAAAGTACTTTGGGAGCCTAGTCAGTCCTCTCTCAAGCATGCCTATAATACTGACATAAGCATCTTTCAAATGCATGTTGTCTAGTAGCTAGGACAAGACATTTCAGTAGTTGTATGGCAGGTGATTTAGTGGGTACTAAAAAGAAAACAGGATCCCCCTAAAATGTAATTTCTTTTGGTTACTAAAAACATTAATTAGCAAAATAGTCATATGATGTTAAAACCAAACTGTCCTACCAAAGGTGGGCTCAAAGAAGTCACCACAGGCATAAAAGGTTTAATTAGTTGGTTTTATGTGCATCACAAACATTACCCCTTTTTTTTTTTCCCTAAACAAACTGCAAGTCTGCAAGAAACTTGTGTTGAGCTAGTCTTTTGCTGTCATTTTTCCCACAGCATGTGCTCATTTTGTGTCGCTGAGTCAACTCTTGGTAATACTCAGAACATTTCAAATGTTTTCCTAACGCTCACTGCCACCGAGCAGATTCCAATGCAGTGACCCTACAGGACAGGGTAGAACCACTCCTTTGCTTTTCCTAGTCTATTAATCTGCCCCCCACCCCCCATCCTCCACCCCTGAAGCTACTAATATCTTCTCCAGAGCAGAAAATCTCAGCTTTCTCCCTGGGAGTAGGCTGGTTGTTTCAAACTGCTGACCTTGCAAGAAGCAGCCCAACTTATAACCACTATGCCACGAGAGTTTGCTTCATAATAACACCGCACTCTTAGTAGACAAGAGTATGAACATAGCTTTTTTATATGTACTGGGTTACCAAAAACAAAACACTGTGACCTGAATTATTGTAATATTCGCTTTATTGGGTGGTTTAGAATCAAATCCACAATCTCTCCAAGGTATGCCTCTAAAATGTCATTAAATGCAGAGATAAATAAAAACTATCTGGAAAGAATGAACAAGATCAGCATACTCAAAGATACCTCCCCTCTCAGAGAGCTAGTGATACAAGGAGATTCCCAAGTGGAGTAACACTTGGGTATGTAAAGGCTATCTTAAAGAGTCATTAGTGAGGTACAATCATTCAGAATGCTTAAGTGCTGCCAGAGTTCAACTGCTATCTTATGAACTTTAGCACTGAAGGTCTAAGAGGAAAAGAGGGAATTCCAGAAAACATTTAAATGAGTATCATAAATAAAATAGAAATTATAATTAATGACTAGAAAAATAAAGAATAAGTGAACAGCCTAAACAAAGATAATAGATTGGAAATTTGGATATCTCAACTCAAGATGTGTCCTCCAACAAAATGAGTAAAAAAAAAAAATGTGTCAGCACACATACACACACACGCACACTAGCTGATTACTTCAGCTGATTACTGATTTTCACCTGGGTCATACCTTTGGATATATATCCATACATGTATGTGAAGTAGGTGGGTGAATCAACAATTTTAGGTCCCCTATTAGTGTTGCAGAAGTAACAAATATATCTAACATGAAAATATGCTTTTTAAATATTGTGTACTTTTAAGTAGCTAACATCCTTTTTATTATGGACTGTTCCTTCATTGGGATTTGTTTTCAAAAACTGCTTTGGCCTTAGGCCCCCTATTAGAATTTATTATGGAACAAAGTCCAGGATGTTTGACAAAAACACTTGTATAAAGTTATGACACAAACGGAAGAAAACAAAATATAATAATTATGAGATGCTAGAAAATAGTAATGTAGTAAAAAAAAAATCTAAGAAATTAATCAGTGAAAGAAATCAATGGTGGCCAAAATAACTATAGGCTTCACTTGTCACTCATCGGTATTCTAAACTATTCTGTATCTTATTGCTTGATGATTCAAGGATAGCATCGTGCAAGAAACAACCTGCTAAGCAGCTATGCTTGCTGATGGATTTTGATCCTATTATTTTTCACTGTCCAGGACTAGCTAATAAAACTACAACTGAGAAATTTAAAGGGCACACAAAGATTTAATGCCTGCTCTTTCCTCTTTCTTAGTCTCTACCTTCTGGTGTTCAGAGTTCCTTAAATAAGGAAAAGGAGAATTCAAAGCTGAAATACTTCTGACCTCCTAATCAAGTTTCCCACTCCAGATTGAGGTACTCCTGGTTCCCTTTCTCCATTTGGATCAGGACTCTGTTGCTGGCCATTTTGCTGGTTTCACTCTGGTTCCTAGCAAATGCCAGGCTCACCTGGAGAGCAAGTGAAAAGAGAGGCTCATATCAGAAAAATAAACCCAGATATCAAACTCTGCAGAGAACTAAGCCTGAGTCATTGGAGCAACCTTCCAGGAAAGGTTCAGGGATCAATACAGATGGGAAAAGAAGTATGGGGGGGAAAGCTTACTGCAGTTCATCACATTAGGCTTTTAGGGGGTCAACAAAGTTAAGAGGGATGAACTAAGACAATTTAATTCAATGCACAACTTTAAGGAGTTAGTCAAACTTTGACTAATGTTTGAAATGAGGAAGGAAATTACATATTTCTGGCTATTTTTCTAAGTTTCTATTAGATGGTTCTGGGATATGAAGGATAATACGTGAGGATGTTGGGCCAGGGCTAAAGAATCCAGCAAACTGGGTACTTGGCATATATCATACAAGGCAGACCAGTCTCATATCAAAGGCTCAAGTGCCTGAAGTCCAGCTGTCATTGAGTTTGAATAGGCTTTTAGTTAAATGGCACTGTTTGCTTCCAAGGTCCTAGATTTCACCCACATTTGTCACCAGGGTAAAGGTGAGTGAATACACAGGTAGCATTGCCCAAAGCAGGCGTGGATTTGAGGGTCATATTAATTTGAAGGTACGGAAAGCCGGAAAGAAAAGGAGGCCCTGTAGTCGAACTTGTAAGTTCTTTAACATATAGCATAAAGGAGTTAAGTCTGTTCATAGGATTCACTGGAGAGTGGAGCCATCAACTTTCCTCTTGATACACAAATTAGAAGTCTCTTTCTAGAAGAGAAATGGCAAAAGAGAAATTCCAAAATTTCTCATAATAAGGAGTTACATGTATTAGAGACAGCTTACATCCTGGTCTTCTCTCTGGAAACAGAAAGAGTACCTGTCCAGAACACAGTATTTGAGAAGTGTCAGAGCATGAAGCCTCCTGGGTCTAGGGAGTCTCTCAGAAGACCTGCTCCTCTAGCTTTGGGGTTGATCAAAGTTACTCAGGAGTCATACTGGAGAGAAGACACCATGCTTGAAGGTGCACAGAAGCTGGAAATGACAGCTTTTTTTTTTTTTATATGACAACCTTTCAGTAGTTAACAGGTTAGTGAGATACAACACATCCATCAACGTGACCTCTGTTGTCTCTCTTGTACAAAGTATTAGTTTGTACAAGGGCAAAGTCTGAGAATTTAAATAGAAGTAAATAAAAAATGTCTGAGGACTTTCCTCTTCAGAGATATTAAAATACAAGATTAAGTACAAGAGTATGGAATTAAATGATGTAAAATTTTCGTATGTTAGCCAGGAGAGGGCAGTGTCCAAAAGAATGCACTGCCGTGTTCAGTGCATACTAAAGAACAGAGGCGGGAAGACCTGCCTCTGCATGCTTGCCCTGTGGGTCTGGGAGGTCAGGCCATCTTTGCTCCACGCGTGAAGGATCTGGACCTCTGCAACCCCCACTAAGAATGCCTTGATTCAGAAATAAATTCAATCTCGCTCGCTCTCTCAGCTACTCTCATCCCCTGAGATAGAACAGAAACATTTGTTGGCATGAACAAAGCGATAGTGTTTCCTACCTCCCTCTTCCTACAAAGAATTTCAAATAATAAACTGCAGTAAGGCTCCTCATTTGTTCCTCTGTTCTCTTGGCAGGTTGCTTGGGGGCTCAGGCTCTGTTCTCTGCAGTGTTGGTGGTTCTGGATTTCCTTTTTTCTGAGAAAAAGTCTCTCTTCTCTTGCTCTCTAGCTGAACCTGCTACTTTTCAGGTCTGGTGATCCTGGCCTTAGGACATAGACCAGAATTGTAATCCAGGAGAAAGCTAGCAAAACAGAATCTTAATTCAAATGAACTTGGAAGATGGTAAATCTCAAACTGGAGCAGAAAAATTGATGGGACAAGAAGTACTCTACCTTTTCTGGAGTTCTTGTTTTGTTTGTTTTTCCTCTGGATAGAACTCATCACTGCAACCAAGAATGTAAAAAAGGGTGGGAGGAAAGGAGAGAAACGTAAAGACAAACCATCATGTCCTATGAATTCTCTACAACACCTGGACAGTAAAAAATCCTGGGGCAGGATCAGTCATTCACAAAAACCTCTACCATGGCACCAATCTTAGAGAAAAGGCACAGGGAGTTGCTACTTTCATGACTAACTTGTTATTAGCAAGAAAACAAAAATTACTTGAGAAAAGGGAGGGAAAACCCATTTCCTGATCTACTTGGTACCTAGTCAGTTTTCACAACTGCAGAGTTTCTCTAAAGGCCCTTGAGATGGGCCCACAAGAATTTAAGAATCACTGCTATTGGTTTAAAAAGTAATGCAGATAGGGAGTCTACTGATTATACCAAGAAAGTCTAGGTACTTATAAATCACTGGTTTACAAAAATCCAATTTTTTGAAGGAAAAGATAGCATTTAAAAATATTTAGATAGCTCTCAAGGAGTCTCTCTTAACTATTGATTTTTTTTATTGGGAAAAGTATCCAATACAGAATTCACAGAATTTCTTCTTGGAACATCTCTATATAGCATGGCATTGATAGACTAGTATAGCAGAATGTATACAGATTCTTGACAAGTCTATCTCCTCACTAGCTCTTTAGGAGTGGAATAAATAGAACCAGACTTGAAAAGTCATGCGTTATCTGACCTAGATAGCCCTAATAGTCCTTATTAGATAGCCCTATGACAGCCAACAAGTAAAATTACAAATTGCTAAAAACTAAATTTTATAGAGGGCACACATGGATTTCAATCTATGGCTCTTCTACTGTACACATTTCTCAATTAGGTAAGTTTTATCCACATCATCATAAAACAACTTTTGATTAAAAAGGAAGAATTTTTAAGGGTTGTATGCTAATAAAGATAGAAAAGCAGCTCGCAATGTGGTTGTTGGAAGTCTCATTTTAAGAGAAAACATTGACCTTTCATGTATAATAAAATAGGTCTTTTAAAAAAATCCATGCCCAGAACATAAGTTTGCAATGAGAGTTACGGTATGAGGCAAGAAACAGAAACGGTCCCCACCTGCAGTGTACAGTTCTCTTTTCGTTTGAGGAACTCCACAAACCTGGCCACAACTCCCGGTGTGCTGATCACTTCGTCAATAGGAGGATTAGGTTCTGTTTCCCCAAAAATAAAGAGAGAGATGAAAACAATCCTTTGAGTGAAACACAAAGCTTTAGAACTCTTTAATTCATACTATCTTCCCTTCCATATTTTTATCTCTTCCATGTTGGAAAATCCATTAAAAAGAATGTATAATTGAAATAGGTTTGCTCTCTTGTCACACAAAGGTAGTTTGAAAGATAGCACAAAGAAGCTAAGTTATCATGGGAATGAAACATGGGCAAAGGTCTTAATCAAAAATCATAAGTAAAATTATGACTCCACTATCCTAGAAAACTTAGAATGCAGGAGAAATATCATCAAAAGACAACCACTGCTAGTAGTCTGGTATTTCCCTTTTAACCCTCTTTAAATGCATAAGCTTTTAAGATTAGGGGAGTCGTCCAAAGGATTTAATGATCAGGAGCGATAAAGAACTCACTAAGGGTGACATGCCAAATTAACCACCGTTTAGTAACATCCAACTTTATGACGAAAAAGACAGTTTTTTTAAATCTTTAAGATAATTCCCAAGGTGGAAGTTATCTGTGGGTTGATTTTACTGTGAAAATTATGCCCTTAAGATGTTACCATTCAGTGAGACATTTCTGACGAGAAGCCACATGAAGCTACCCACCCTGACGCAGCCAGAGTACTGGGAGCTGGAGGAACCATGTGGAGACACCTGCCAGCACTCAGATGCTTCCACCGCCACTGCATCCACAAGACTTCCCACCCACTGGCCTGTGATCTTCCTGCATTCGATGTTATTGTATGTGTTTTGTGAGTCTGAAGAGGACTTTATAGATTGGTATCGTATATAGGCTAATATCAGACTTATGGACTTGATCTGGACTGGGCTGGAATGTTTTCTCAATATTCAATTGCTCTTGTATATAAAGTTCTTTCTTATACACATAAAAAAAAGAGATGTTACCATTCTAAATAGTTATTCAATAAAAGCTTGCTGGGTGATTAGGTAGGAAATTTCAATAAAAGTTTAGCAAGGTTTTCAATGACATCCATACAGCAATGCCAGAGAAATGGCAGGTGGATTATAGTTCTACTAAAGCAGGGGGTCCCAACCTTCTTCATGCCGTGACCCTTTAATAGTACATGTTGTGGTGACCCCCCCCCTCCCCCGAGTTAGTTAATTGTGCCAACCTAGACAATAATCACATGTGGGGCTAATTGAAAGGCGGAGGGATAAATGGGTGGTGAGCCTCGCCTTTCTAGTTCTCGGGTCTCTTGTTTTGTGATGGTTGCACCAGGGTGCCGCTGCCTTAGCAGTTCCCTGCTTCAGCTTGCAAGATTGACTTCCTATAAGACATCCCTAAGGAGAAGCCACATGGACCTATCCCGATGCAGCCCTGGGTGCTGGAGCAGCCCTGTGGAGACCCCTGCTAGTGCTGAGACGCTTATTTGTTCACTGACTCAGCTTTCCTCCTGCAGTCGGCATCACCCTCTGTTTTGTGAGGTGGAAGACTTTGTGGACTGGTGTTGGGTTAATGGCTTAATGTTGGACTTGTGGACTTGGGCAGCATTGGGTTGGGATGTTTTCGTGATGCACATTTTCTTTACATAAAACTCTCTTATACATGAGTTGCTGTGGCTTTGTTTCTCCAAAGTACCTAGACTAATACACGCCCCCAGCAATAAAATTATTTTCATTGTTATTTCATAACTGTAATTTTGCTACTGATATGAATCCAGCAACCCCTGTGAAAGGGTCATTCGAATCTCAAAGGTGTCGTGACCCACAGGTTGAGAACTGCTGTACAAGAGAGATTTCTACCCAATTACTTTTCTTTCTCTACAACTTACTGTTTTTGTAATAGATAGAATTTTTAGGAATTTAATATTTAAAATTGTATGTTAGAAGTCATATACTGATATATGTGTAATGTGACTACACGTTTAATTGTTCAAGGATGTTGACTTATTTATGATTTACGGAAAATGAAAGTTATATAATAAAACCTTAAATTATATGTATACACAATATAAAGAAAATCACAGTATTTCTTTTTTTTTTCCTGGCCGACCACCCCGTCCCCCCTAAAATCACAGTACTTCTTTGATTTCTTAACATGTTGCAATAACTCAGTGACTGTAATCATAAAATGATTTATAATAAGCAAATCAATGTTTAGCTCTGCCTCGCTGGGTCTTACATTACCATGTGAATATTTGTTACAGCTGTTTTCTGTTTCATAATGTTCCAAGGAAAGAAAAGGAGGGGCAAATTATTACAAAAAGATTTATAGCGACCCACACTGTCGGACATCACAATGTACTTAAAATAATTCATTTTATGATTTGTAATATTTAATGTAACAAGTAAGTTTTTGTGACTAATCAAAGTTTTTTGTTTTAAAAAGCAGCTACTGACTGAGTCCATTACTGTAATTCATGCTTTCTGCTTTCTCTCTATAGTTACCAGATCTATCAGTTAGAAAAGTTTAACAGATGTTATAAAACATTTGGCATCGAAATAATTTAAATCAATTGATATAAGACCTTTTTAGGGCGGAAACATTCTTTTATCTTTTATGTAAGTGTAATTTTTATTATGCATTAGGTGGGGGATTTACATTTCGTTCATCAACTCTGCATTCACAGTTCAAACCACCATGAGCTCTCCAACCCCATATTCTGTTCCACCCCACCCCATTTCTCTTTTCCTAGTTATGGACCTCTTTCCACCCTTTCACCCAAATCAAAACCTGTCACCCTTCTAGTCCGTGTCTTCATCTTCCCACCCTTGCCCTTCTTATGTTAGGATCTTCCAAAGTCTATCCAGATTACAAAGTATCATTTTCCTTGCTACACTAATACAAGAAAAGGTAGCTTCCCAGCCCACCAAGATATCCTTATTTTAGTGTAAATAGTTAACATTTAAATCAACAACAATGATCTTTCAAGTGATATTTTTAAAGTTTTTCTTTTTTTTTTTTTGTTTT
>NW_022103914.1:717899-751831 GCF_000313985.2 Echinops telfairi
GTTTGTTATCCCCTCTTCTTCCCTTCCCCCCTCCTCCCCCTCTCCCATGTCCCCCCGGAACTGTCAGTCCCGTTGTTTTCTCCTCCAAAGTTTTTCTTAAAAGAAGATGGAATTTCTCAAATTGAATAGTACTCAGGTACTGTTCTAACAGCTCTAAGGTCTTTCACAGGACAGCTCAGAAACAATAAATATTACTAATTTCTGGTCTTAGTAAGACCCTACATATAAACCAATTCAGACATTAGGCATGACTCAAAATTATATGTTTATATGTATCCTGTCTGTTGAGAAATTTACTGTATAGTATGTTATGTGCTATGGAAAACAGATTGTAGAAAAATATTACATATGAAAAAATACCTCAAAAGATTGAAAACTCACCTTTTGAAAGCAGTTTTCTGAATTTCTGTGTACCTGAAAGCTGCTGCTCTGGACTATTGGAAAATATCATTTCAATCATATCAGAAGTAATGACATCACCCTGGGATCACAAACAAAAAGCAAAATTAGTAAAATGTAGTTATACCGGTAATTCAAAAGAAAACTATATATAAACTATACTCAGAAGACTATAAACTATGGCCAAGTTATTAAGCTAAGTATGTTTCTCTTAAAGAGTTACACAGTGTGTGAAATGATAAGTGAGCATATATTACACGTGCTACCATGATACCTGGTTGTCAGAAGGAACAGCTCCAAGTTCAAATTTTCTACCACTGGAACAGCAACAAAATTTGAGAAAAATCTGCTCAGTGTGCTTAACTTTACTTGATAAAACTGAATATCCAACTGGAAAAACCTGTACAGGACAAGAGTGAATCTCACATCTTGCCACAGACACAAAGGGGGTGACACTTCAGTCTTAAGAACTGCTCTCACTCAGACAATATATAATGTTTTTGATAGTGGGACAAGAAGAAAGTAAAAGGAAATAGAGTAAAGAATTAGGAGGCAAAGGGCACTTATAGAGGCCTAAATACAGGCATGCACATATGTATATTTATATATGATGATGGGGAAATAGATCTATGTGCATATATTTATAAGTGTAGTATTAAGGTAGCCGATGGACATTGGGCCTCCACTTATGTACCCCCTCAATGCAAGAACACTTTGTTCTATTAACCTGGCATTCCATGATGCTCACCTTCCCAACACGATCACTGAAGACAAAGCAGGTGCATAGGCAAATGTGGTGAAGAAAGCAGATGGTGCCCAGCTATCAAAAGATAAAATGTCTAGGGTCTTAAAGGCTTGAAGATAAACAAGCGGCCATCTAGCTGAGAAGTAACAAAGTCCACATGGAAGAAGCACACCAGCCTGTGAGATCACGAGGTGTTGATGGGATCAGGTATCAAGCCTCAAAGAACAAAAAATCGTATCGTTGTGAATGAGGAGGAGTGTGGAGTGGGGAACCAAAGCCCATCTTTAGGCATCTGGACATCCCTTAGAGAAAGGTTGCGGGGAGGAGACTAGCCAGTCAGGGTGCAGTGTAGCAACAATGAAACATACAACGTTCCTTTAGTTCTTAAATGCTTCCTTCCCCCACTATCATGATCCCAATTCTAACCTTACAAATCTGGCTAGACCAGAGGATGTACATTGGTACAGATAGGAACTGGAAATACATGGAATCCAGTACAGATGAACCACTCAGGACCAGTGCTGAGAGTAGTGATACCGGGAGGGTAGAGGGAAGGTGGAGTAGAAAGGGGGAACCGATTAAAAGGATCTACAAATAACCTCCTCCCTGGGGGACGGACAACAGAAAAGTGGGTGAAGGGAGACGTCGGACAGTGCAAAATATGACAAAATAATAATTTATAAATTATCAAGGGTTCCTGAGGGAGTGGGGAGGAGAGGGAGGGAAAAATGAGGAGCTGATACCAAGGGCTCAAGTAGAAAGCAAATGTTTTGAGAATGATGATGGCTACAAATGTACAAATGTGCTTCACACGATGGATGTATGGATTGTGATAAGAGTTGTACGAGTCCCCAATAAAATTATCATATATACATAATGCTTTTGTTACTGCGTTAAAACACTCCTCATTGTGGGTTTTTTGTTTGTTTTGGTTCTACACCCTATTTTTATAAACTATCTTAACTATGGGCTCCAAAGAAAGTTAGTGAAACCAGCAGTAGAGCTAGGAGGAAAACTGTGAGAACCACAATAGCGTAATCACTGTGAAATTTCAGTCAGATTGCCACATGTCTGATTTGGTGGCTACATACAGCATGACTACGTCAACATTATCATGGGGGGGGGGGTGCAGGCGGTGTGATTAAAGCAGCTAATGTAGCACAAGGTGTGATTTCTTTAACCACTTAACAAAGAATCCAAACTATCAAAGAAATTGAAAAAAAAAATTTTTTTTAAGAAATTGAAACATACAGTCAATTTGGATAAATTAGAAACAACTCTATGGTGAGAGCACACCTGCGAGCAGGTTAACAGCTTCTATAGTGAGATAAAGTCCTGTAAAAATGAATTTATCAGCGTCACTTTGGAGCTTCAGAACCAATTATTTGGTTCACCATAAACTTTTAAAAATCATTTTATTGGGCGGCTCATACAATTCTTATCACAATCCATACATCCATTGTGTGAAGCACATTTGTACATTTGTTGCCATCATCATTCTCAAAACATTTCCTTTCTACTTGAGCCCTTGGTATCAGCTCCTCGTGTTTTCCCTTCCCTCCCCCCCAGCTCCCCACTCCCTCATGAACCCTTAATAATTTATACATTATTATTTTGTCACGTCTCTCCATAATTTCTTATGGGAAAAATAGGCTCAGTTCTTGAACTTTTCGGTGTTTGAACATAAATTTGGAACAGAATGAGTTTGACAACCAAGGTTATCACTGTAGATTCTTAGTCTATCATTAAAATGCTGACAACAGTAATAAAACAATCTTAGTAATAAATACTAAGAAAGGGGCTTATAGTCTTTTGGGAAGCTAAAGGTCTAAAAGAAGTAACCAAGAGGACCAGCAAAAGTGAATATAAGCAACAAAAAAAATGACCAAAAGTAAAAAAGGCATATGCAAAAACAAAGATCAAATATTCCCCACGTCCTGGAACATAGTGTAATCACAGTAAAAGCAAATCATGTTTCCTTTGCTTTCTTATTGACGTAGAAGGGTTTTCTCTGGAGAATAATTTATCTCCTTAATTCCTCTTAAAAGTAAACAAAGACCTCCAATGTGAAAAATGTAATGCCAGAATTTCAGCAATTATATCTCAACCAAATTTATATTAATAATTTAATATTTAAAATAATACAAAAATCAGTTCTAGTCCACCTTTGACAGTCATGAGAAATACCTTTCAAAATCAGTCAAAGCCCAGGTTTACAGATGTTAACTGATCTGAAGTCCTATCCATTGCCTCACATCAGAGACTTAAATTTGAAGACATTCCTTATTCAAAACCCACCCTTATAAAAATATGCAGCCTTTTCCATGGATCTACAGGAGATGGGCCCTTTTTTATCTTTAGCACACTACACTTTAAGCGCCTGTGGCGACTATTCTGTTCTTCGTAAAACAGCATGTTCTTCCTCGCCTTTAAATCTTCCTTTAAATTATCAGGTTTCCCTTGCTCGTCACATGGCTGGCTGTTCTCCTTTCAGTTAGCTCTCAGGTACAATGCCAAACTGTAAAACAGCCTTTCACACCCTTTACATATCTAAAACAGCCACTCAATCTCTATCTGAATACCCATTTGAGTCGGAACAGACCTGATGGCAATGAGCGCCGAGGATCTAGCTCTCGGCACTATCAGATATTATTCTTAATTTATTTGTTTATTGTCTGGATCCCAGGAGTAGATAATACGTTTCTTGAAAGCTAAAGATATTATCTGTTTTACCATTCTGTCACTAATGGCTAGCATACCATAGATGTCCAACAAATACTTTTTGAATGAGCATAAGGTTGTCCTATATATTGAAAAAAAAAAAGCACAGAGTCCCGCTACTGCCAAATTCAATACTTGATTTTTAAAATTTATTTAAAGTCCCTATTTTGGGTTTATTAAAATTCCCCCCCCCCACACTATTTTCTTGCTATATTTGAATCTTTCTGGTTTCCCACTACACTTCATCCCCGTTATTAACAGTTAACATTCTTCCCATGGCTACTTGTCACAGTAAGTTCTTATCATTTCGTAAAGGGTAAAGTCAGCAAGATCAAATTGTGAAGAAAGCTGCATAAAGTTTTAAGTGCCGAACTTGGGTCACCAATCCCTGTTGCTGCTGTATAAACCTATAACTACCTCGTGGGGCATCTCAGACTGCAATCTTTACTGCAGCCGATTGCCAGGCCTTTTCCTCTCTCTGGTAGCTATGCATTGGCTGCTAACCACAAGGTCAAGAGTTCAAAACCACTAGGCACTCCTCAGGAGAAAGATGAAGGTATATTAAACTGACAGTTACCTCTAGGAAAGGATATGCATGAGAGGGAGAGGTATTTTTCCCTCCACCCTTCCTGTTTTATTTACACAAGGAGTCTATGTTCTCTTAATTATAAATTTTTTATAAATAAGGGATTGCTTACCAAACTGAAGAAAAAAAGAGATACTAATTAACCTTCACCAATATAACCAAAAAAATATATAATAACTTGATATTTAGATGGAGGAGGCACCTGGACATTACATACGTTTTCCAACTATAGATTCACAGTTTGCTAGCTGAAATTCTGGGAGCCAACTGAGGAAGTGTAGAATTCAGGGTTACTAATTTTCCAAACATACAGTGCATGTACATGAGAATTCCAGGAGTGTATGGGCAGCATTTCATAAATAACATTTCATCAACAAAAATATGAATGATACTTAATGTGATGAAGACTATACACCATCTCACGTGAGCTTTACTATCCGGTTAATTTGCCATAAACTTAGAAGAAACTATTGGTTCATAAAACTTTCTGGATTTAAGAACTAAGGGAAAAGTACCGCTGACCTTAGTCAAATAGGGTTCTCATTATTAACACTCATGACAATACTTAAGCCAGGCACTAACAACTGAGATGGTATGTAAATACTGTTAAATGCTGTCTAATTAAGGAAAACAAACCCAATCCATATCGCATGAAAGGAATTGAGAGTAAGGGAAAAAAGAGAGTAAGAGCCCTCCCATTCTATTTTCTACCTACTTCTCTATTCTCAAGAGTCAATCACTACTCTTATTCTGATAGTTACCTTCATACTTCAAGCATACTACTACATTTCTTAATAACTTTAAATATTCAGCTATCAAGCGTAGTATTTTAGAGGACTACCTAATATCATCAATTCACCAGAAACCCTGGTGGCACTATGGGTTAGATGTTGGGCTGCTAACTACAAGGTCAGTAGTTCAAACCCAACAGTCATTCTCTGGAAGAAAGATGAGGCTGTATGCTCTCATAAAAAGTTAAAGTCTGAATCAGCACTATTGTGGTAGATATATAATGTCAATTTGAGGATTAAGAGTGCAGGAATGGAGTCTAGCTTGTCAATCAGATCATAGCCAATGAGGCTTCTGTATGGGCATGGCCTTCTGGGGAAGGGAACACTTTCCTCTCTCGGCCACTCCCTGGAAGACTTTGCAGCTGACAAGCCACACGGACCTACCCTGATGCAACCAGACCTCTGAAGCCAGAGAAGCCACGTAGAGCCCCTGCCAGCGCTGAGATGCTTACAACACCACTGGATCCAAAGACTTTCTTCTACCCACTGGCCTGTACATTTGGCATCATTGCATGTGTTTCGTGAGTCTGAAGAGGACTTCATAGATTGGTATCAGACATATAGGCTAATATCAGACTTATGGACTTGATCTGGACTGGGCTGGGATGTTTACTCAATGTTCCATTGCTCTTGTATGTAAATCTCTTTCTTATATGCATATGTGTGTGCATGGACTTGCTTCTCTATTCTACCCAGACTAACACAATTATGACAGTGAGGTTGGTTTGGGTTTTCACCAATGCACTTCCCATATTGTAGTACCACTATTTTCAGTTTCTAGATATCGCAGCTCTACAATATGTACAAATGGCTGAACACATTACCATCAGTATGGAGTCTCAATACCCACTTAGTAAAATAAGGCTCTCTCTATGCCTTACTTTTTTATTACCTGCGGCCCACTTGTTATCTCCATTAATATTATTTACATTGTAACAGTTGAGGTAGGTTCATCATATTTTCATATTGCTTTATGTTTCTGGTCTAGGCCTAATTCTAAAATTTGAAACTCAAAGTCAATGATGCTGATAAAATTACAGTTTCCTCTTGTTTGTTTTACACCACTTGGTTTTTTAAAAAAGACCTATGTTAGTACCTGTTTTCGCAAAGCCAAAGAAATCTGAAGAGGATTTCTGCTTTTACAAAAAGGGCAAAAAGTGAAACTGGCATTCAGCACTCGCTATGCAGCGATCTGCTAGAAAGGTAGTGAGCCCGAGGGGAAGAGCGCGCCTTGGGTAAGCTCCTGTCCTCTGCACCACTCAGCATGCAAGCCAGCACTGTACCTGTGAACTGTGACCGCTGGACTTTACTTACTTTAGGCTTCCTGTGTTATTTGTCATGACTTGGGTAGGTTATTTTGGGGGTCTTGGAACACTAAAAACACTTTTCCCATATAAACTTACGTTAATTACATCATTGCTTTACACCATATCAGCTTCCAAAAAGTTTCGTAGAAACGCTCTACCTTTGGGTAGGGAGTGAAATCTATATACAAATTATTTACCACAGAACTTAATAATGTATTGCTTACTTTCAGACATTCTTGAAATTACTAGTTACCATTCTTTCCCCCTTGTACTCTATTTTACATGATCATCTCCATCCCCATCCTAACTTTCCATTGCATTCGGCAGGCTGCCAAGTCTTTCCATTCCTCCTGAATATTGTGTCCTTGAAAAAAATCTATTATCTTCTTCCTTTCTGATCAATTACAACAATTAATCATAACATGATGAAGTAGGTCATGTAATTCTTATTCTACTGATGAGGAAATACGCTCAAGAACAGTTATAGTTGCTAACTGACAAAAGAATAACTCATGGAGTAGAACAGACAAATAAGGCTCTTTCTGAAAATTCTGAATGCCAAGTTATTGTATTTACAGGTTCAGTTCATCAACAGATGATCAAGATTGAGTGAAATAGGTAACACGATCCAATCAAATTTCATTTTTATAATTAACGTATTTATGCATAAAATTTGTCATCTACATAGAGAACGTTCTAAAGTATCCTTCTAACTTCCTATGGTATAAAACATCAAATGTTTGTTTACGGAGTACAATCAGAATAAAGATAAATAATTTAGAAAAACGTATCACCACCACCACCAAATTATGAAGAATTTCGTTAATCTCCCTCGATCTAGAGATAGCACGGTAAATCAAAAAGTATTGCTGCAAAATCAGGAACTTTTATTAAACATAAATATCAAAATGGGAAGCTGTTTCTCAACAAATTATCTAGATCTTTTTAATTATGGGGGGGGTTGTGGGATACAGCAAGATTTCTCCCAAGTTGTCTCCCCCAAATATATGCCAAACCTAGCTGCTTGCTGCTACACATGGCAAATGACTATACACTCAGAGGTCAACTAAAGTAGGTCAGCGGCTACGCTCCCTATGGGTTATCAGCCATCTAGAGCAATCAGACTGTACAGTCTTTCCCACTCTAAGTAGGACCCACTTCCTTCTAAAAAGGATAGTAGATTGTTTCCCTGAAGGAGAGCCCAGGGAGGTCAAGCCCACTCAAGGATGACCAAGGTTAGGCTGCGATATTGAATCTAGGCACCCTACTTGTCACATGTATACCCCTAGTCCCTCCCCTTCCTATTATGTGTACACCCCTATCTCATCCCCTTCCTGTCACGCTTATGCCTATTGTACATCCCCTTTCTATGACAGGTGTGGTTACTTGTAATCACGGCCCCCCTACGTATACATGGGCCTTGGTCAGAAAGAGAGACCTCTCCTACCCTCTGCCCACACTGTGTGCGGACCCAGCTGTTGAGATCATGGACGTCCAGGAGGTGAGCATGCTACCATGAAATGTGTCTGACTCTTTCATTTTACTTTCTCCTATCTCTTACTCTCTGACTTTATTATAATCTATATATTTTAACTGTACAATTGAGCCTACTGAACCCGTGATTAGCTGTGGGGGGTTAGCTTCCCCCAGAGGGACGAATTGTAAAGATTCACAGAGCCATTCAACAATTCTATACCCTTTCTGTTTCACGTGATTGATTACGGAGCACTGTGGTGGTGCTGGGGTTACAAGATCGGCTACAAACTGCAAGATCAGCAGTTCAAAACGAGTAGAAAAGACAGGGCTTTCTACTCTCATAAAGAGTTACAATCTCGGAAACTCATGGGCAGTTCTACTCCATCCTACAAGGTCATTACAAGTTGGCACCGACTCAATAGTAGTCAGTTTGGTTTGACTTGTTTTTTTGATCACTGACTACAATCCTCAATATATCATCATTTATCCCTGGTCTATCCATTTCTGAAGGCAGTGTTTCCATCTCTCAGACCTCTGAAGAATTCTGTGCTCTTCAGAGACTCAAATCATATTATTTTTCAATATTGAGTTTAAGAATAAAAAGGGTGAAGGAACAAGATGAGAACTGCAGGGTACAGGAGGTAAGGTTTTCCAATGAAAATTCTTACAAGATAGTCCATAATATCCCCAAAGAATGAGCAGGTACATTGTTATGATGGACAAGAATTCCTTGGAGCAATTTTCCTGACCTTTTTCTCACCAATACAGTATGTTTTGTTTTTTTTACTTTCTTAAACCTTCAACCTTATAAGAAGACTCTATGATCATCCTGTTTCATTCAAGCACTTTGGAGTCTAAATTAAACAATTTTCATCGCTTTCTGAGCCGGTCTCGCCGACTTCATTTTAAATGGCCGGTAGACCCCATCCGAAACCCCTGTTTTGATGGGACCTTGCTCGATGGTTCCTTTTGGGACATCCAAAATGCTTCGCCAGTTACAGTTTGTTCCATAAGACTGTCATTAGCTTTGACCTTGCTTAGAAGACTGATATATCGATTTTTAGCTAACTGATCTTCTTGCAAGGCTTTTGGCACTCAATTAGCCAAAAGTTTGCTGAAGGCAAGCTGTTTGCTTAAAATTAAAAATGTCAAACTATGAGAATCCCAATTTCAGCAGTTATTGATGACAAGTTTATGGTCTTGTCTTGTTCCACCAGTTTCTAGACATCAGCCAGTGTCTTCATTTATTGAGAATGGCACATCTTGGCTCTCTTTGAGGTCTTCCTGACCTTCCTTTAAAGCACTTGCTAAAACAGGATTTCTTACGGAGAAGCATGCCCATCAAATTATTCCAAAGCTTTAAGGATTTAAGACATCCACATATAAGCTTTGTTAAAACTCTGATATTAACCCTAGCTTCAAAATGATTTTTCTCCTTCATTGAACAAATTTTGTTCCTTTTTTCCCCAAAGCATCCTGACAAGACCAAGACAAGTGTGTATTACTGAGAGAACTTGTCTGAAGGAATCCACTGATCACAGTTAAACATAGTGTGTTTGGAATAACCATTTGCATGTATAAACTGAATCCCTAGTAGCAATACTTTTTGACTTATCCTTGTATTTATTCTAAAAACCATTATACCGGGGAGGAGCCCCACCCCCACCCACCAAGCTCCGCGTTCAGAGTACATATTTTTCCGCTAGGCAACCACTGAGCAACTTGATCTGAGTTAGTGCATCTAGTAGCAAGCATTGTCTGAAAGTTTTCTGGTCACAGTGAATTTTTTTGTAAAAGCAGTTTTGCTTGAACCTCGTGATAGCTGATTGAAGAGAACAGCATGTAGCTGTGAAATCTTGCTTCCTTTTCGGGAAAAATGTTGCAGAAATTGTTGTGATGTTGAACACAGCTTACAAGGACAGTACTATAGGAAAACCTCAAGTGTACAAGTGGTTTTCTCATTTCATCAATCGGTGAAATGCCGATTAATGAGAAACCTCATTCTGGACGTCTGTCGAAAGACGAAAATGTCAACTTGTAGTACACATTTGAAGCTCATTCCACCAGGTCAGACCCATAATCTGGCTTTCTATTTAGAGGTTCAGAAAAGATTGTGTAACAATATGTGACAAAAAAGGCCTGGTTTGTGGCAGATAGGGGACGGATTTTGCCACCACGACAATGCACCGGCTCATGCAGTCATCTCAGTGTGCCAGCTTTTGGCAAAAAAACGGCTTGCCTCTCTTGCCCCCTACACCTTATTCACTTGACCTTACTCCGTGTGACTTCTTTTTGTTGTTGCAAATGAAGAGGGACATAAAAGGACAGCAATTTGGCAACATAGAAGAAGTGGGGGGAAAAAGGGCAGTGCTGTCAGCCATCCAAACAGATGAGTTTGAAAATGCTTTCAATAGTGGAATCGCAAATAAAAATTTTTTTTAAAAAGAATGGAATCGCAGTTTTGACAAATGTATTAAGAGTAATGGAGAGCACTTGGAAGGTGATAAGGTTGTTTTGTAAAAAAAAAAAAATTAAATCCAGCGGGGCACCTGCACCCTGAGCAGCACTGTGTAGTTGGCGCCCTCCTCCCCCAGACTCCTTGCACTTCAGCTCAGTGTGGTCAGCCGAGGGATCTGGAGTATGGCTTCAATGCGATGGCTGGAGAGGTTCCGTTTCCCCTCTCCTAGCACATAGCCTAGCAACGGCCAACCTGACTTAAGCTGTCCAAAGATGACCAAACAGGTGGAATTCAACCTAGAGACCATTGAGAACAAAGCAGAATCCACCCTCGCCAAGCTTACCAAACCCATATCAGCCCTGCAAGGTATCATGAAGGCCCTGGTCCTGGTCATGCCGGAGGAAGGGCAGGCCAGCAAACAAACCAGCAGCAAGAAATAGCCCCAGTAAATTTTAAAATAATGGAAGTTTCCCAGAAACATTTTGAAGCCCCCTTGATATCTATCACACAACTTTTGCCTGTTCAGTTGTTTACAGGTTTAAGCCTCACTGACAGCAATTACAAGAGTCTGTTTGCAAGCATACCATTCCATAATCCATGTAGTTTTTCTAGCACTCTACCCTCCACCCCCAACTTTCTCTATACTGACCCTAGTAACCCCTAATAAACTGTGGTATCTGTAAAAAAAGAAAAATACATAGCTTTGGCGGGGGAAAAATCCAGGTTTTTTAAGTACGCCCTCGTACAACACTGAAAAGTACTAACCAGGTCTTGTTCTCTTTTGTTATCAATACCGCCGTCTAAACTTATTTTAATATCCTTTTTTCATTTTTTTAAATGTAGGCATTTATTACTATAAATTTCTCTCTGAGTGCTGTCTTCACTGCAACCCATAGCTTTTTTCATTTTCATATACTTTCAACTTTGGAGATTTTACACTGGCTACAGATAGTAAGTTTTAGAGTTCTTGTTTCTTTGGCAAGCCAAATGAGAATTCTAATCTCAACAGTAATTATATGATAACCAGGCTCTAAAAACAAAAGATCCCAGCAACTAGTTTCTATAATCGATCGACGTCTCAGCTCTTCTCTTTGTTAAACACCTCAAATTTATAGACCATGATTTTATATCATATATCGGTGTTCAGTATGACTACACTAAAAACATTAGTAATTTTTCAGCAATCCCTTTCCTTTTAATATATGTATACAACCTGAAAGGTTAATATTTTTAGAATCCTACATGCAGTAACCTCAAAACACTCAAAATTACTACCATCGAGTCAATTCCAACTCACAGTGACCCTATAAGGCAGGGTTGAACTGCCCCAGTGAGTTCCTAAGATGCTAACTCTTTTCCAGAGTAGAAAGCCTCATCTTTCTCATCTTTATCAATCTAGGAAGAAGAAAAAAAACCCCTAAATACTACGTAAAATATGCATCTATTTGTAAAGAAAAAAAAAGTGTGGAGGTGAGGAGAAAAATTCATTTTCTATAAAAAAAATGTCAACATTAATCTAATAACAGTGATTCCAATTGAGGGACATAAACTGGACGGCTGAGGTGTAAGAAAAACGACTTTGTATTATGTATGTTTCTTGCTTGGGTTATTTACTTATTTATTTGGTAAAACCATGTTTATATATAAAATCTAGTATAAGAATTAAATGAATAACTATAAACTGAAATTCTAAACACCTGTAATACATATAAAGCAAAACTTCTTTTCTTTTCATATAACCCCCCAAAAATTACATTATACCAGTCCTCCATTCTTGTTCACAATAGCTAAACTGGTAGAAATAACAAATGTCCAACAATGAATAGATAAACATGTTAGCCATATAATGGAACAGAAGTAAGTCCTATAGAAAAATAAAGTTCTGATACATGTTATGGTATGGGTGAACCTTGAAAATATGGTAAGTAAAATAAGCCAGGAATGGGAAAAATGTTTAAATTATACAAATATAAGGGGTTTCCAAATCCTAAAAGTACATGGAAAAATAAATTATACCTTAACTATACTTTATATATATTATACATTTAATTATACATTATATTATACATAAAATTATGTATATTTAATTATATAAATTATACCTTAATTCAGTTTTTCCACAAACATTTGAAGTCTCTTTGTAAGTCCAATTTTGTAATTGAAGTGAATATCCAATTGTGACTTCCTTTAAAGAGTCTCTTGCTGTTCAACTTTTAAGGAATAATTTAATCTTATATTTACTGTAAGTTTTTAGCATTAAGCTAGCCTTTCGCACTAAAACATTATTTGAAATGTAATGCCGATAATAAACATTTACTGCATCATGAGATTAAGTATTCTGCTTCTTCGAAAAATGAAATGGCAAGCGCTTTTTGTAGTCACCTAATTTTTTTTTTAAGACAAAAAAGAAGATCTACACTTCAGGTCTACATCACAAAAAAATCAAAGTGTTCCTTTCATCATGTTACTTACTGGTGCCATTTCCATGTTATTAATTTGGGCCTCATGGAAGCCTCCATCTGACATAACTTCCTCTGTTTCTTCTTCTGCTGTAGCAACATTTCTTCTCTTGAATAACTGAAAAAGAAAAAACAATTCTAACATGTAACCACTACACCACCAGGGCATGGTAAACCATGATTTTCTACAGCCACTCCAGCTTTCTCTTTTCCAGCATTACGTTTCAAATGATTATTCTCATTATGAATTGGTCATGTTTTCTTATTTATATACCTTATAATCTTGATTTAGATGCCTGACAGTGAACTTCACTTGGGGGTACTGGATATTTGTGTATTCCTAGATAGCTTGTTGAGCTTTGTTGTGGATGCAGCTAAGTTACATGCTAACAGTCTGATCCTTCGGATGTCACTTTTCTGGTTGGTGGGTCTGGAATAATGTTAAATCTGCTGCTCTACTCTACGACGAAGGAAAGATGTCCCTGAATTCTCACAAATTATGAGTTTTACCATTCTGGCAATAGCCATTATTACTGGCTCTGTGGATTAAGCATTGTCCCTCTAATCTTTTTAGACAGTATTCTTCTAGCCTTGGGTAGTTGTTTCGTCATACAGATGTCCTGATCAATATTCTGTTGATTATTGGACGAAAACCTATTACAAAACTCCAGACTGTTCTCTCTGTACAGCAATCTCTTCTCTGGTGTTTTATTTTTTGAACTGTAAATTTGCCTTGGTCTCACCCAAAATTCTCAGCTTTTTTCCTCCTTCAATTCATGGAGTCCTTGGACTCTCCTCAGACTCCCTCTCCTTTTATCAGAGCTTGTGAACACTCTCAAGGGAGCTAGGGAAATGCTAGCACTCGTCTCTTGTTTCCCATCTCCAGAGATCACTGGCCCTTCATTGTGTGATGTCTGGAAGACGGTTTCATGTATTTTTGTTTAGTTTTTTCGGTTGCTGTTTCAAGTAGGATGAAAAAAATCCCACCTCTATTCACCCAATTTGCACAAAACCAAAAATCTACAGTCTTTTTCTCAATACTCAAAATACCTCAATTTTGGCCAATGGAACACTTTATTTTCACTTAGTTTTTCTAAGGCTATTCCAGTGAGCTTGTAGCATAAGATATGAAAAATATTGTATAGAGATCATGAATATTCTATCTTGAACTCCAAATTAGCTATATTCCTTTTAAATTAAAATTTCTAAAGACCACAATCTCAGAGGTACTCACTACTACAAAGTAATAATTTCTAGGCCTTTTCAGTAGTTATTTTTTTTAATACATCATGAGTTCATAGTAGTAATTCAAATTCAAATTTACTTAATTCCTTTGCTGTCAACAAATATCCAACAAGGGATGATTAATCAAATCACCGTATTTTTAAGTGTTCTAAAATAAGTACTGTGTGACTTATCCATTTGCATGTCACACAGGTTGGTCTTTTTTCTTTCATCATTTATTTTTATGGATGTCACTCCCTGTGATTTAATTTTCTTTTACAATAATTTGATACATTTACATCATTCTAATATCGAGCCATGATCACTAAAATGACATCTGCCAATACTGAAATGTTTATATCCACAGGAACTGCACTTGCTATAACACAGTATAGCAAGATGCTTCTATGTTGCGGTGTGCTATTGATTCTGACTCATGGTGACCCTAATATGACAAATTAGAAATGCCCTCAGGGTTTCCTAGGCTGTAATTCTTTTTCCTCTATTTAACTTTTTTCTCCTAGGCTGTAATTTTTAGTGGGAGCAGATCGGTAGGTCTTTCCTCATGCAAAGTGGCCAGAGGGTTTAGACTGCTACCTTCAGGTTTGCAGCAAAGTGCTTAACCATTCAAAACTGCTGGGGGGGCACGGAGGTAGAGGGGAAGGAGGGTAACTATAACCAGAACATAGTATATTACTGCAAGATGTAATCAAGATAAAAACAAATTTAAGTATGCTTTACATTCTGTCTTCATACCAAGTCTCTGATATCTGGTGTCAATTTGACACACCACAGCTCAATTTAGACTAGGCTTACATGTCTATTAAAAGTGCTCGATAGCTACTAATGACTACCATTCTGGACAAATGGCTCTACTGGCTTAAAAATGTCACGGAGGAAGAGTAGCAGCAAATGAAGACACAACCCAGAGCCCCAAGAATAGAGAAAACACAATTTAAACATTTAAGGTGTAGGTGATTTAAAAGTTTCTTCTAGTGACAAAGATTATTTTTCTTTATGGTGATGGCATTTCCATAGATACTGATACAACCACTTAGAAAGGCTTCCGAAAAAGAATTATTAATGCAATAAACTGAAAGCCTTTCCTGTTCAGTGTTTATGCATACATAGTATTTTACTTTCTCTTCCTCATAATCATACAAGCACGTAGGCATTTATAATTAGTGTAGTAAATGAGGAAGTAATCTGCACGTCCATAGTTTAAAGGACTAAAGTTATTCATGAAACACTTTGACCCATTTATGATACAGTTAACTGTGTTATCATCCACATCTTTTTTTTTTCCTTTTCTTTTTTTTCTCCCAAGAAGGGGGCTATAATTTCTTTCTTCTTATTACTTTTTAAAATCATTTTATTGGGGGCTCATACAACTCTTATCATCATCCATCCATTGTGTCAAGCACATTTGTACATTTGTTACCATCATCATTCTCAAAACATTTGCTTTCTACTTGAAGCCTTGCTATCAGCTCATTATTTTCCCCTCCCTCATGAATCCTAGATAATTTATAAATTATTATTTTGTCATGTCTTACACGGTCCAATGTCTCCCTTAACCCACTTTTCTGTTGTCTGTTCCCCAGGGAGGGGTCATATGTAGATCCTTGTAATTGGCTCCTCCTTTCTACTCTATCTTCCTTCCACCCGCCTGATTTATCACCACTCTCACAACTGGTCCTGAGGGTTCATCTGTCCTGGATTCCCTGTGTTTCCTGTTCCTATCTGTACCAGTCAGTGTACATCCTCTGGTCTAGCCGGATTTGTAAAGTAGAATTGGGATGATAGTGGGGGGTAGGAAGCAGTAAAGAACTAAATGGAAAGCTGTATATTTCATCGTTGCCACACTGCACCCTGGCTGGCTCGTCTCCTCCCGGCAACCTTTCTGTAAGGAATGTCCAGGTCCCCACTCCGAGCTCCCCCTCATTCACAATGATATGATTTTTTGTGTTCTTTGATGCCTGATACCTGATCCCATCAATACCTCATGATCACACAGGCTGGTGTGCTTCTTCCATGTGTACTTTGTTGCAACTCAGCTAAATGGCCGCTTGTTTATCTTCAAGCCTTTAAGACCCCAGACACTATATCTTTTGATAGCCGTGCACCATCAGCTTTCTTCACATTTGCTTATGCACCTGCTTTGTCTTCAGCGATCATGTTGAGAAGATGAACATCATGAATGCCAGGTTAATCGAACAAAGTGTTCTTGCATTGAGGGTATACTTGAGTAGAGGCCCAATGCCCACCTGCTACCTAAACACTAAACCTGTAAATATATGCACATAGATCTATTTCCCCATCATCTTATAGAAAATATTTACATATGTCCATGCCTGTTTTTAGACCTCTATAAATATCCTTTGCCTCCTAGCTCTTTCCTGTATTTCCTATTACTTTCCCCTTGTCCTGCTACCATGCTCAGCCTTCATTTGGGTTTCAGTAATTCCACTTGGTTACATTGCCATTGACCAATCCCTATGAGGCCTCTTACACCCTCCTCACCACTGATTTTGGATCACTTGTTGTTCCCTGGTCCTTGGGTTTGTTAATACCCACTTCCTTGCCCCAATGTCTCCCTCGCCTATATCCCCCAGGAACCACCGGTCCCGTTTTCTCTCCTCCAGATGTTTATCCTGCCTACCTTATCTAGATATACCTGCAGAGATAATAATATGCACAAAAACAAGACAGAGCAAAACAAAGCAACAAAAGAAAACAAAACAACAAAAAAGAAAACCCAATGACACAAAACAAAAAAAGCCTGTAACTAGACCAAGGTCTGTTTGCTGACCATTAAGAGTGTTTTCCCATCAAGTCTGATGGGGTGCCACACCCTGGCCCCAAAGTCTGTTTTTGGTATTCCCTGGGGATTTCCTTACTCTGCTCCTCTTACTGTTCTGTTGCGCACTCAGTGTTTTGCCCCGGTGTGGTGGGGTCAGATCAGGCCCAATTCCCACACTGTGTCTCCAGTGTTGTTTCCTGTAGGGCTATGGGTCAATGAGGGATGTCGTGTCTCATAGTGGGGCAGGCCCTCTCTGTGGATTGGCTGCTGTGAGCAGGGATATCATCCTCAAGGCTTGGTGGACCAGGATGTGCTCCACTCTCCTTCCTCCCTCTTCATTTGATCCTGGGTGCTCTGATCAGAGATGTCCCTCTTCAAAGTCATTTGCTTTTATGGAGCTTTACAGTAGGGTCTAACCATCCTTCCAGTCTCAAAATCTCTCCATAGAAAAAAAAAGAGCACCCCAAAAATATTTTAATAAATAAATAAAAAAACAGAGCTACTGAAGCCCTCTATCTCCAAATGTCTGTCCAAAAAGTGATGAACCATTTTTTTTAAAAGCATTTTTGGACTAAGGTAAGGTGAGAGTATGTCCTAGGTATTTTGGTGTATGATCTTGAGCTAAAAAAATGATCAAAAATCAATATCCTATATGCTCCTATAAATAATATGCAATATTTAGGGGGAAATTATATTGTCTTCGATTTCTGTTTAAAGCATTATAGATGAACAAATTGTAAAAATAGACATGAAAGAAGTGTGGCAAAATGTTGACAATTATTGAATTCAAAGGAAGAGCTATAGAGTTCATTGTCTATTTTCATTATCTATTCTTTTCAAAAAGATAGCAGTGTTTTATTACTCATGTAAAAATTGATGAATAACATATGCCATGTAAAATTTAAAGAAGTTCCAACTTTATAAAAAAATTTAAATACTACTAAAATAAACTAGGCAAACAATGTTACTCAGTGCTTATACTAGGACACTGGGAACCTTTACTAGCTTTAGTGGTTGATGTCTAAATGATTTTCCAGTTTTTTTTTTAGATTACCTTCCAGAACCGTCAATTACCCATGTCAAAAGAAGTACTGCATTTACAGTGGAATGTATACATGTACACATACATAAAGTATGTGTATACGTGTGTACATAAATACATATATATACACACATATACATTTGACTTTTAAAATAGTAATAAAGAAGACTGGCTTCACGTTTAAACTAGAGCATTAAGTTCTTTGAACTAAATCAATAAAAGTGAAGGGCTTACCTGCTCTTCTCTCTTCTGTTTCCGTAACTGAAGTCCTTCTTCCTCTCTTCTTCTACGCATCTCATCAGGATTCAAGGATTTGTTTTTGTAACTTTTCAGGCGGAAGTTTTCTTTTCCTGGGGTAGTCATGATTTCTACAAGGTTAAGGGAGGCATTATAAATAAATGAGCTTAATGAAAAAGAACTCTGTTATTTTAAAAAGCTTAGCATTTTAAAGTAAACATTTAAATGCCCCAGCTCCATAGGGACTCCAGAAAAAAAAATTTTTTAATTTAATGACTGCATTGGGCTATAATTCACATACCATACAATTCACTCACTTAAAATGTGATTCAATAGCTGTTAGTGCACTCACAGACCTGTGCAACCAACACAACACACTCAATTTCAGAACCCTTTGATCTCCTCAAAAAGAAGCCTCACCACACCTTTCAGTTATCACCTCATCCTTCAGCCCACCCCCACCCACCGCCCCAATCTAGCAACCATAGCAACTACTAACGTACTTTTTGTCTGTATGCATTTACCTATTCTGGCATTTCATAAAAATAGAATTATAAAACATGTAGCATTTTGTACCTGGCCTCTTTCACATTACATATTTTCATGTCTCATATATATTATAGCATGTATCAATACTTCATTCCTTTTTATGATAAAGCAGTATTCCATCATGTGCATATACTATCTTCTATTTATTCATTCACCAGGTGATGGGTATTTGGGTTGCTTCTACTTCAAAGTATTATGAATAATGCTGAAGTAAATATTCAATGAATACACTTTTGTGTGGACCGATTTCCCTTTCTGTTGGGTATATATTTAGGAGTGGAACTGCTACGCATGTGCTAACTTCATATTTAATCATTTGAAAAGTTGCTAGACTTTTCCAAAGTGGTTGTACTATTTTACTATTTCTACCAGCAATATGTGAAGACTATAGTTTCTCTGTCTCCTAACACTTGATATTTCTGTTATTCTAGTCATCTTTATGGGTGTGAGGTGGTTCCCTCATTGTGGTTTTGATATGAATTTTCCTAATGACTAATAAAGTGTCTTCATGTGCTTATTAGTCATTTATATTCAGATCTGAGTTGTAAGAGTTCTTTACATGTTCTGGACACGTCCCTTATCAGACAGATGAAATGCAAATATTCTTTCTCATTCTATGAGTTGTTTTTCACTTCCCTGATGGTTTTCCTTTAAAGCACAAAAGGTTTTAATTTTTTTTAAATTATTTTAATGGGGGCTCGTACAATTCTTATCACAATCCATACATCCATCCATTGTGTCAAGTACAATTGTACATTTGTTGCCATCATCATTCGCAAAACATTTGCTTTCTACTTGAGCCCTTGATATCAGCTCCTCATTTTCCCCAATGTTTTTAATTTTAAGAAGCAAAAAATTTCTAGTTTTTATTTTGCCTTTCACACTTTCGGTGTCAAATCTAAGAATCCTTTACCAAATCCAAGTTGTGGTTAGATCTTTGATCTATTCTGAAATACTTTTTTTGTATCATTAGTTTTGTGTATTTATGGAGGGTCCAACTTCATTATTTTATATGTGGTCATAAGCATGTCCGAGGCCCCTTTTTGAAAAATAATTATTCTTTCCCCACTTAGAGGTAATGGTTTCCTTACTGAAAATCTGTTGACTGCAGACACAGGGTTGTATTTTTGAACTTTCAATTCAATTCACTGATTTGTTTGTTGTACCAAAATCACATTCTTAATTACTAATACTTCGTAAGTTTTAAAATCTTCCTCAATTATTCATTATTTAAGAGACTGTTTGACTCTTCTGGATCCCTTGGAATTCCATATGAATTTTAGAGTGAGTGTCAATTTCTATAAAAAGCCAGCAATAATTTCTGATAAGGATTGGCTGAATCTATAGATTAATTTGGGGGGAATATTGTCATTTTAAAAAATGTAAGTCTTCCAGACAACAGAAAAGTGGGTGAACGGAGACGGAGGATGGTTTAAGATATGATAAAATAATAATTTATAAATTATCAAGGGTTCATGAAGGAGTGGGAGCAGAGAGGAAGGGGGAAAAATGAGGAGCTGATACCAAGGGCTCAATCAGAAGCAAATGTTTTGAGAATGATAATGGAAACAAATGTACAAATGTTCTTGACACAACGGATGGATGGATGGATGGTTTGTGATAAGAGTTGTACAAGCCCCCAATAAAATGATTTTTAAAAATTTAAGTCTTCCAGGTCATAAATATGGAATATTTTTTCTTTAGATTTCCTTTAATTTTTTTCATTGTTTCATAGCTTCCAAGTATAAATTTTACACTTCTTTTACTAAACTTATTCCTAAGCATTTTCATTTTCATACCTCTACATATACAGGTATACAATTGAAACTTTTTAAAAATACATCCTGTAAATAATCTTAATCTTTCTAAGTGCATTTATTAATTGAAATAATTTTTTAAATGAATTCCTTTGAATTTTCTATACAGACACAGCTCAGAGATATTGTAGATTCAGTTCCAAAACACCACACTGAAGCATGAATCACAATAGTGTGAGTCACATAAATGTTTTGATTTCTCAGTATATAGAAGTTATGCCTATATCATATTGCAGTGTGTTTTGTTGTTATTGTTGTTTGGGGGAGGAGTTCATTAAGTGTAAAATAGCATTATGAAAAATTTTCAAATACCAAGAATTAACCAAAATGTAACATAGTTGGGAAAATGGCACCAATGACTTGCTCAACACAAGGCTGTAACAAACAATCGGTTTACCCGCCCCCCCACCCACACACACAATCTGCAAATGTGCCATACAGCAAAGCACAATAAAACAAGGTATGCCTGTAAACAAGATCACGTCACTGGTGAGTACAAATAACCACTTCTTCCTTTTCAATCTGCATCTTGACTAATTTTCATAAGCTATAACAATCAAATACTGTGTTGAACAGAATAGTAAAGATTCTTAATCTTATTCTTTACCTTAAGATGAAAACATTATGAAAAAAGTTGTAAGGTTTTCATAGATACCCTTTTTAAGGCTATGAAAATTCTCTTTAATTCTAGTTTTCCATCAGCATCACCCATGGGAGACAAGATTTCAGGAGAGCCTCAGGAGTAACACAAACCATAGTGGAAGGCATAGCAATCAACTTGCTGCTCTTGTTGTTAGGTGCCTATCACATCCTTGCCTTAAGGAACAATTTAGCCTTACTTCTTCCAACACAGACTGGCTCATCCTTGTAGCAGGCCACAGTACTTCCAGTGTTCTTCTCCAGCACCACAACTCAAATGCATCAACTCTTCTTCAGTCTTCCTTACCCATGTCCAACTTGCACATGCATGTGACGCTATGGAAATGCCATGGCTTGGGTAAGGCAAACCTTAGGCCTCAAAGTAATGCCCTTGCTCTTCAATACTCTAAAGGGGTTTTGTGCACCAGATTTACCCATCGCAATACATCTTTTGATCTGTTGACTGCTGCTTTCATGAGCATTGATTGTAGATCCAAGACAAAATCATTTACAACTTCAACCTTTTCTCCATCTATCATGATGCTAACTATTGGTCCAGTTGTGAGGATTTTGGTCTTCCTTACATTGTGTTGTGGTCTACCACTTATGGCTAAACTCTGATCTTCATCACAAGTGCTTTAATTCCTCACTTTCAGCAAGGTTGTGTCATCTGCATACCGCAAGTTAATAAGCCTTCCTTCAATCCTAATACCGCACACTTCATAGAATCCAGCTTCTCTGATTTGCTCAGCCTATAGCCTGAACAAGTATTGTGAGAGGATACAACCCTGATGCACACTTTCCCTGACTTTAAACCATTCGTTATTTCCTTGTTCTGTTCACACAACTGCCTCTTGATCCATGTATAAGTTCCTCATGAGCACGATGAAGTGTTCTGGAATTCCCATTCTTCTCAAAGGTTATCCAGTTTATTATGGAATGTTTTAGCATAATCAGTGAATCACTGGTAAACATATCTCTGGTATTCTCCGCTTTGAGCCAAGATTCATATGACAGCAGCAGTCATAGCCTTTGTTGCGTGTCTTCTTCTGAATCTGGTCTAAATTTCAGGTAGTTCCCTGTCAATGTATTGCTTCAACCACTGCTGAATAATCTTAAGCAACATTTACTTGTGTGCCATTATCAATGACACCATTCCATAATGTGAGTGTTCTGTTAGGTCACCTTTCTTTGGAACGGGCACAAATAGGGATCTCTTCCAGTCAATTGGCCAAGTAGGTAGCTGTCTTCCAAATGTCCTGGCATAGACGAGTGAGTGCTTCCAGTGCTTCGTCAGCTTTCTGAAACATTTCAATGGGTATTCTGTCAATTCCTGGGTCCTTTTTGGCTAATACATTCAGTGCAGTTTCAACTCCTTCCTTCAGCACCAATGTTTCTTGCTCATATTCTACCTCCTGAAATAAATGGTGGACCGTTGACAAGTTCTTTTTGGCACCATGGCTCACTGTACCCTTTCCATTTTCTCTTGAAGCTTCCTGCATCATTCGATATACTGCCTACAGAATCTTTCAAAATTGCAATTTGAGGCTTGAATTTTTTGTGGTCTTTCAAAAGGTTTCAGATATGCTGAGTGAGTTCTACCCTTTGGGTTTTCTTATTCTGGGTCCTTGCACATTTCATTATAATATTTGGCTTTGTCTTCCTGAGCTGCCCTTTGAAATTTTCTATTCAATTCCTTGACTTCATCCTTTCTTCCATTTGATAATTTAGCTACTCCACAATTAAGAGCAAGTTTCAGAGTCTCTTCTGACATCCACTTTGATCTCATTCTTTTCTTGTCTTTAATGACTTTTTGTTTTCTTGGTGAATGATGGTACTGATATTCTCCCACAGCTCATCAGGTCTTTTGTCATTAGTGTTCAATGTGTCAAATCTGTTCAATATGTCAAATCTGCTTCATGTGGCTAGTTTTTATTCACTTCCCTATTTGGAGAGTTGTCAAATTCTCCGATTTTGCCTTTTTTTGTGTGTACTTTGTTGGTGTTATTAGATGCATATATGTTCATAATTGTTATTTCCAATAGTTTAATCACTTTATACTACATGTCTCTTTATCTGTAAACTTAAACCAAAGCCAAACCTATTGACATCAAGTAAATTCTGATTCACAGTGACCCGACAAAACTGCGCCACAGACTTTCTAATAAGGCTGTTTTGGTGGTTTACAATGCTATCTCTTCAGTCAGCAGCTTAGCCCTTTAACCATGCCACCAGGATTCCTTTTTAATCTCAACCAGCATTTTTGGGGGTGTGCTTTAAGGTCTATCTTTCCTGTAGTTGTTTGCATCTATTCAATTTATTTTTAAGTTTGAATCCAAAAGTCTCTCTTATAAAACCAAACTCATCACCATAGAGTCAATTCCAACTCATTGCAACCCTGTAGGACAGGGCAGAACTGCCCCAGTGGCGTTCCAAGACTGTTAATCTTTACAGGAGTAGCAAGACCCATCTTTCTCCCTTGGAGTGGCGTATGGTTTTGAAATGCTGACCTTGGGGTTAGCAGCCCAATAGGTAACCATTAGGCACCAAGGCTCCTTGTCTCTCTTATACAGTTTATTCAGCCCAACCTTCTCTACATTTTTACTGAATAGTCACATTTAATGTTAACTACCGATATTGTTATATTTACAACAGCCATTTCACTTTTCATTTTTTTATGTAGCTCTTCTTATTCTTCTAGTCTCCTGTACTTTCTTAATACTGAGCAAATATTTTCCAAGTATTATCATATTATCAAAATTAGGTTCATATTTATACTAGCCTAGATTTCATTAATTTACCAAAATGCTATTCCTATCTATCTATATTCCTTTTTACCATTTTGTGGTTTTATTATTAAACATAATTTATCAAGCAATTTGATGACACTTTCTGATCACATAATACATTTGCTTTAATACTGTGACAAGCTCATTCTTGGTACATTTTTAATTATCATCTGTTCTTTATTTTCGCTCGCCTGTCAGTGCAAACATAGTAAGAAAAGGTTTTTGTTTTTTAATTACCACTCAGTAGTTCTCTGAGCATAGTTAAAAGGACAGGACCTAGATAACAAGTAACAAGAGCAGGAATCACTTGGACATTAGTGCTGGGAAACCTGTAATTAAGGCAGGGCTAGAAAGCAACATTAGGAATTTAATATTGCTTTTACTCTACCAAATACCATATGTACTCAAGTATAAGCTGACCCAAATATCAGCCGAGGCACCTAATTTTATCATAAAAACTGTTTTATTTAAAAATGTGCTGAAAAACTCAGCTTAGACTCGAGTATATACTATAGTATACCTAATCCCATTTGAAAGATAAATTCCATTCAGGCCTCAATCTCAACGCCAGGTCTAAACTGAAAACCCAAGGGGTTCCTGCCCTGCCTACCTTGGCTTAGCATCAAGTCAGTCATGTTGTTGGTGTGACATTTCCTTAGCACTTCTTTATATCTGTAATATACTTATGCAAGCCACTTTGAGTACTAAATTACCTTGATTGTCTTCCTAGACGTTGATCACAGCATCTTCTCTTTGTAATTCTTTGAAACCAGCACCATAGTTGTCTTTGCATTGTCCACTCTAACCACACTGTACATATTTGCTCCACTTCAAATCACTTGGCCACAGCTTTCCTATGCCAAAACACTAGCTCCAACCTAAAGATTTAGTTAACTCACCTGACTTAAAATTTTACTTACCCATTCAAGACTTTATCATTCTCTTCCCCAATAAAAATTCAATACCTGCCTCGTTGGCGTAGTGGTTACACGATCCACAAGGACCACAGTTGGAAACCACCAGTCGCTTGCTCCACAGGAGAAAGAGAGGGCTTTCCACACCCGTAAACAGTTTAGTCTCAGAAACCGAGGCAGTTCTAACCTGTCCTATAGAGTCACTCTCAAGTACTGGCTCAATGACAGTTAAGTTTGGTTTGGCTTTTACTCCAGTCCCCAAGTTAGGTCAGCACTTCTCAACCTATGGGTTGTGACCTCTTGGGGGGGTGGAGGGACGGACGACCCTTTCACAGGGGTCGCCTAATTCGTAACAGTAGCAAAATGTCAGTTATGAAGTAGCAATGAAAATAATTTTATGGTTGGGGGGGGGGGGTCACCACAACATGAGGAACTGTATTAAAGGGTTGCAGCATTAGGAAGGTTGAGAATCACTGCTTTAGGCACAAGCAGCACATGTAAGGTCAACAGTTTAAATCCACCAGCTGATCCATGGGAGAAAGATGAGACTTCCTGTCCTAGTAAAGCTTTATAGCCTTGGAAACCCAAAGCAAGGAGCTCTACTCTGTCCTACATGAAATCAGAACTGACTTGATGGTAGTGGGTTTAGTTTTGGTTAAGAAAACGATGACGTGTGTGTATAAGGGGTAGGGTGGAATTAATCACTATTTTTGACAAACATCACAATACCTGATTCTGGCAAGAATCAGCAATGGATGCCAAAATCAAAACTCTAAAAAACCAAACTCACTGCCATTGAGTCAAATCCACCTTATAGCAACCCCATAGGATAAGGTAGAAGTGCCCCTGTGGATTTCCAAGATTGTAACTTTTCACAGGAGTAGAAAGCCTTGTCTTTAACAGTATAAAGGGAGCTTCAAAAAGCTTACAGGAAAATATAACTACATAATAAAACTTTCCAATGAATTTGAAGCCCCATCCTATTTAAAAATTCTCAAATAACTCACCACTAATTACAAAGTCAAAATGTGACTTTTACAGTGGCAAAGTCTGGCAGACAACACCTTACCTAAGTGATCGGAATTACCATCACCAGCAACGGAACAGATATTAAATACCTACTGATATGATGCTATAAGAAAAAAAAAGAAAGTTAAAATAAGAAAAACAAAAATTTACTTTGATGATATTACTGGTAATTCTTAATTGCATAAACATAAATATGAGTAAACTTAAAAATCAGACTCCCAATTGAGAAATAATGCTAGAAAATAATTTAGCTGTCTTCTTTCTAGGTACCAAGGAAACAAAAGATAAAGAAAGTATAGCATATTAAAGGAAACTAAAGATACATGGTGGTGCAATGGTTAAGCACCTCACTGCCAACGGACAAAATCAGTTCAAACCTACCAAGCAGTTCCACAGGACAAAAGGCCTAGCAATCTACTCCAGCAAGAATCACTGCCAAGGAAACCTTCTGAAGCAGTTTTACTCTCCTGTAGGGCTGCTACAAGTACAAACTGACTCAATGGCAACGGTGGATAGTATACAGCAGTATTACCTCATACGGAACCCTGGTGGCAGAGTGGTTACACACGTGACTGCTAACCAAAAGGTCAGGATTTAAAACATTGGAAATCCCACAGAACAATTCTACTCTATCCTGAATGTTAATGGGGTTACTATATCATTGTTAACTTCCTTATTTTTGTAATTGCAATATAAAGGGAATGGCCTTACTTTTAGGAAATGAGGTTACATTAAGGTGTGGCTGTAAAATCATAGAATCTTTTAAGCAAAAATATTAAAATGTGAAGCTATTGTTTTCAACATATCCTCCATCTATACACCAAGGATGGTGTTTACATCTTTCTCATCTTTCCCTGCTGGCGTAATGGATTACGAGTTGGGCTGCTCATCGCAAGGTCAGTAGTTCAAACACATATCCGTAGTCTCATACACACACGTCATCGTTCTCTTAACCAAAACTAAACCCACTACCATCAAGTCAATTCTGATTTCATGTAGGACAAAGTAGAGCTCCTTGCTTTGAGTTTCCAAGGCTACAAAGCTTTACTAGGACAGGAAGTCTCATCTTTCTCCCATGGATCAGCTGGTGGATTTAAACTGTTGACCTTGCATGCACCAGTTGTCCCATGGCAGGGGAAATGAGGCTTTCTACTCCCATAAAGATTTACAGTCTTGCGAAGAAAGCTGATGGTGCCTGGCTATCAAAAGATATTAACAGCAATGACGTAAGTGGCCCTGAGAAGGGATAACAGAAGTAGGGCTCATAAATGAAAGGGGAAAAAAGAACTTGTATCATCTGATGAAAGCGCTATCAAAAACTGAGAATAAGTAACTTCTTAAACTGTATTTGAGCTCCAAAAGTAAACATTAACAATTCCCAGAACTATAGAAAATAAATTCCCAGACTATATGGATCCATAGAGTACCAAATGAAAAAGACTCATACTAAAGCATATCATCATGGAATTTCTGGGTTTAAATATAAGATCCTAATAAGGTTCCAGAAATTGGGGGAAAGAAATGAAAGATTGCAGACAAGTGACAACTAATTAGAATGGCTCTGACTTTCAATAGCAACACTGTAAGCCAAAACATAATAAAGCTATGACTTCAAAAGTTTACGTAAATCTGATTTTTAGCCTACAATCTTAAATCCTAGCATGCTGACAAAATAAAGCTATCAAAGATCTCAGAAAATTCTTATTACTAGTGTACTTTCTCCAAAATCTGTTGGAAGACAGACTCCAAGGAAATGAGTAAGCCAAGAAAAAAAGACAACCAGGGAAACCGGAAACAAGAGGATCCAAAAGGAAAAGGAAAAAGGGAATGTGAAGGGAGACATAAAGGAAGGTTCCAAGGTGACAGTTGTGAAACAGACCTAAAAAGTAACCCGTCTAGATTGTACTAAAATGACAGCTAAATTATGGATCGGAATCTCAGAACATAAAAGTCCTTCCCCAGGCCTGGTAGGACATGATCAAGCGTAATGTAATCAAGAGGAATTACTGAAATCCAGGTGGGGACTGAGCATGATGGTGGGACAGGAGGAAAGTCAAAGGAAGTAGAGGAAAGAGCTGGGAGGCAAAGGGCATTTACAGAGGTCTAGATAAAGGCATGTACGTATGCAAATATATTTATATATGAGGAAGGGGAAATAGATCTATGTGCATATATTTATAGGTTTAGTATTAAGGTAGCAGAAGGACATTGGGTGTCCACTCAAGTACTCCCTCAATGCGAGAATACTTTCTTTTATTAAATTGGCATTCTATGATGCTCACCTTCCTGACACAACCGCTGAAGACAAAGTGGGTGAATAAGCAAATGTGGTGAACAAAGCTGATGGCGCCCAGCAATCAAAAGACATAGTATAGTGTCTGGGGTCTCAAAGGCTAGAAGGTAAACAAACGGCCATCTAGCTCAGAAGCAACAAAGCCCACATGGAAGCACACCAGCATGTGTGATCACAAGGTGCCGAAGGGATCAGTTATCAGGCATCAAAGAACAAAAAATCGTATCACTGTGTGCTCACCTCCATGATTCGATCTCTGAAGACAAATGGGTGCATAAGCAAATGTGGCCAAAAAAAGCTGATGATGCCCAGCTATCAAAAGATACAGCGCCTGGGGTCTTAAAGGCTTAAAGGTAAACAAGCGGCTATCTAGCTAAGAAGCAACAAAGCCCACATGGAAGAAGCACACCACACCGGCCTGTGCAATCATGAGGTGTCGAAGGGATCAGGTATCAGGCATCATCAGAACAAAAAATAATATCATAGCGAATGAGGGGAGGAGTGCGGGCGGAGTGGAGACCCAAAGCCCATTTGTAGGCCACTGGACATCCCCTTACAGAAGGGTCTCGGGAGAGACGAGCCAGTCAGGGTGTGATGTAGCAATGATGCAACATACAACTTTCCTCAAGTTCCTAAATGATTCCCCTTCCCCCACACTATCATGATCCCAATTCTACCTTGCAAGTCTGGCTAGACCAGAGGATGTACTGTACATTGGTACAGATAGGAAACGGAAACACAGGAAATCCAGGGTAGATGATCCCTTCAGGACCAGTGGTGTGAGTGGCGATACTGGGAGGGCAGAGAGAGGGTAGGTTGGAAAGGGGGAACCGATTACAAGGATCTACATGTGACCTCCTCCCTGAGGGACGGAAAACAGAAGGGTGGGTGAAGGGAGACATCGGACAGGGCAAGATATGACAAAATAATAATTTATAAATTATCAAGGGTTCATGGGGAGGAGATGAGGAGCTGATGCCAGGGGCTTAGGTGGAGAGCAAATGTTTTGAGAATGATGAGAGCAATGAATGTACAAATGTGCTTTACACAATTGATGTATGTATGGATTGTGATAGGAGTTGTATGAGCCCCTAATAAAATAATTTTTTTAAAAAGTCCTTCCCCAAAGGAAAAGCATCACCTCATTGAGAGGGTGAAGAGGATGAAATTAGAAAATTATTGTACACTATTTGGTTCAGCTGAGAATACTTCCAGTTATAATATAAACAGTGAATATTGACTTACCATATACACTCGAGTACAAGCTGACTCCAATATCAGCTGAGGCACCTTATTTTACCACAAAAACTGCATTTTAAAAATGTGCTGAAAAACCCAGCTTTTACTCGAGTATATACAGTAAGTTAAAAAAATTATGTGAAGGCTATGTTGGAAGGATAGATGACATAATGTGTCTATGTAACAGATAAGGTGAGTAAAGTATGGAATACTAAGGAATAACTTGTTTAGAGGGGAGGCAACTAATGTCCAAATTTATATATCAAGAAATATTTTTAAAATTTTTAAAGAAATATCAACAGAAGTACATTATTTACCAAGATGAAGCAAGCACAAGAACAGTCAAAGAAAACAGAAGCCTTTAGAGTGCCGAGACTGGAGCTAGGGACAGCTTCTATTCATGTTATTGTAATTTAAAACTGATTTTTAAACGAAGGGGAATACATGGATTAAGCCTCTGAGGACTCCCCTCTAACCACTGACCAGAGATGTGAATTGCTGACATCCAAAAAGTGGACTGTTGCAAACGCAGTTAACTTTTAGCACTCTATCATTTGATCTCCTTTATGATACATTTAATTTTTTTCCCCTTTTGTAAAATATTTTTATAAATTTTATTGAGAGCTCTTACAGCTCTTATAACAATCCATACATCAATCGTATCAAGCATATTTGTACATATGCTGCCATCATCACTTTCTAAACATTTACATTCTATTTGAGCCTTTGGTATCAGCTCCTCTTTTTATCCTTCCTATTTTCTTTCCTTTGATTAAAGTTTTTATCTTAGTTTTGTTAGTTTCTTTTTTAATGTTTTTCTGTGTATGAAATCCAGGATAGGTAAATCTATAGAGACAACTAGATTAACGCTTCCTTGGGTGATATGGCAGGGGAGGTCGTGGGAGATGGGGAGCTAATAATGAGTGTAAGAATTAAGAAAGTGCTCGCTTCGGCAGCACATATACTAAAAGAAAAAAGAAAATGCCCCAATAAGATGATTTATAATTTTTTTAAAAGAATGAAAAACTGTTCTAAAACTGGTGATTGTATTAATACTTTTTGTATTAATACTTCTTGATGTGACTGAACTATTGCATTGTTTATGTGAATTATATGCTAATAAAACTGTTGAGGAAAAAAACCTGGTTTTTAATGGAGATCTTGAAGCTTTTAGCAAATTAGATGCTCAGTAACATTGCATGAGGTTAAAACAAACTACATCTACACTGCTAATAAAACCAAACTTTAATGTTTGATGGGAACACAGTACAGACAGCCCTGTTTGAATTCTAGCTCCATCGCCTTTCTGTGAAATACAGGGCAAGGCATCTAACTCCCCTGCACCTGTGTCTATCCCTCAGAGGGTTTCTGCAAGGATAATTAAATGAAAGCACACGGTGCAATGCGTGATCTATAGTAGCCGCTCAACTGATGCCATTTGTTCTGAATGCCTTTCTGTCCCCTAGCTACAAACACCTATTCTGACCTCAACCTGCCTTGTTGGTCAGAGTGCAGACACCCACGGACAACTCAGCACATATTCCTCCTTGTGCCAGAAAAGCAATCATGATAAGCAGACTGATTGTATATGAAGAGCAGTATTACTCTTGTTATAAGAGGGAGATTATTCCCATTATCTACATTCTGGATTACTACTTGCTCTCCAAAACTGTACCACTTAGTCGTCTACAACACTAGGTCAAAACCATACTGTCATTCAAATCTGTTTTGTAATGTTACATCTCAACAACAAAAAAATAACACCTGTACTTTGCACCAGTCTTCACCTCTGACCTTTCACCATTTGGCTTCAAATTTTTTTCAATGCAGACCCTATCTGGTCCCAGTTGGAATGGGACCAACTCCTGCTTCCTATAGCAAGAAGAGTGCGAAATCAGTCCAAATCAGCTAACTGAATCCCATTTCCAATGTTTTCTTTCATTGCCATGCTTGAATTCATAATACCCTGCCAAGTACATACAGATCTTAAAATAAAACAAAGACAAAAATAGTATTATCTTTTTCTATAGGTCATCTTTACTTGCATGGTCAATAGTCATACCAAAAACCAAACTCACTGCAATCAAGTCCATGCCAACTCTCAGTGACTCTGTAGGGCAGGGTAGAACTGCCCATGTGGGTTTCTGAAGACCGTAACTCTTACCATCAAGATTTTAATTAACACAATAAGCAATATGCTAAAACACTGCAGATTAAAAAGAATAAAATGTGATTCCTGCCCTCAAAAGAAAGGGGAAAGGTAAAGAATAAAATAATGGAGAAAAACAGTCAAGGAAACTGAGCACTATTCGAAGCTACCTGACAAAATAATTTATAACACAGTTGAGGTGAAAGAAAATGACAAAAACTGCGCACAATTCAGTTCTGAGCCTCCTGTCAAAGTGTACAGAGGAATATTGTTCTCAGGTGCAATCACATCGATTCCTACCTCTCTCAACTCTACACACAACAGAACTAAAACACTGCCTGGTCCTCAGCCAGCCTCACAACTGTGCCTATGTTTGTTTGGGCCAACTGGCACAGCCAAGGTGTCAATCTATCTCCTTAAGGGCCTACCTCTCTTTTGAAGAGAAACAGAATGACTTTAAAACTACCATGCTATATTAAAATGAAGTTATTTGTACAAAAGCTCTTAAGAATTTGTTTCTAGGTTTCTATTTTATAAAGATCATTGAAAAAAAATCCATGAAGAAAAATGATGTCATGTTTTTTCTTATACATCAAGTCTAGGTAAGAGTCAAGATACATAATATCAAATCATAGTTCTATGAAGAAATCCCCATGAGAATTTAAAGCAGCATTATGCAAAGACATTGATTTCAAAGAACAAGTTTATTTCAGGTCATTTGGTTCACTTTAAGTTTCATATAAATGGTTCAACTCCCTATTAAGCTATAAGCTCCTCAAGGATTATGCTGTTTCCATGTGAACTTCCCTTGCTGTTTAGAATGCTTTAGTCTCCAATCAATTATGATTGCTTAATGTCATGCAATTAATAATTTTTATTATGTTAGTCTTCTCTGCTAAACTGCAAATCCCATGAGCAGGGGCAATGTCTTAATCACCACTTTACCACCATTTCCATTAATATTAGCTGAATAAATGAAATAAAGGGGAAAAAAACACAAGAAGTATTAAAGCAAAAGAGAAATATTTCTTAAGATGGAAGTAACTAGGTTTTAAGGCAGGTTTTACGAAGATCTGGATGACCTAAGATTGAGTTACTTAACTTCTCTGACCTCTGTTACATGTTTTATCTATTTAACAGGAAAAAATAACACCGCCTTAAATATAATCGATTTAATAGTATAAGCATTAAACATTTTAATATATGTAAAATATTCAGCATAATACCTTCAGAGGAACTCAATAAATGTTCATTCCTCTACTTTCTCATATGTCCTCCATATTAAAAATCATCATAGTGCCTTCCAAGACTACATTATTTCAGGAAAAAATACAAAATAAAAAAATGAGGAGGTGATACCAAGGGCTCAAGTAGAAAGCAAATGTTCTGAAAATGATGATGGCGACAAATGTATAAATGTGTTTGACACATGGGTGCATGTATGGACTGTAATGAGTTGTACAAGCCCCCAATAAAATGATTTTAAAAACCACAAGAGTAAAAAAAAATACAACATATAACTGTCCATTCTTACTCTCTAGAAACTTCCCTGTCTTCGATCTTTAAACTGTGGGTGAGGGACATAGGGAATAACATCTGGATGAAGGTCAAAATATGACAGACACATTAACAAGTGGGGGGGGGGTAATGTAAAAAAAAAAAGCCTAGGGGGATATCACTTAGCCATTAACTAAGACACGGGGGCTGTGAAAATACCATTCATGTGCTTGCTTCGGCGGCACATATACTAAAAAAAAAAAAAAGAAAGAAAATACCATTCATTTAAGAAAAACATAATGGGAAAACTATTTTTAGGAAAAGGTTTCACAATCGTGTCACCCTGAAGTTCAAACCTGGGAAACCCATTATTTGGTTATCTTTCACTAAGCACTTCCATTGGAACCTACAAGGCTCAGATTTCTCAGGGTCTGATCTTCGTGCAAACACCGAGCGGCTTCCGTCGCTTCGCCCCTCACGCTCGGGATGCACGCGCGGAGGTCTGTTATCCCTGCAATTACCACACCCCTGTCAGCCGCTTCCCGCCCGCGTAGTGATGACAGCCATACGGGCGGTCCTTTCTCCGCGCCACACACACACACACACACACACACACACACACACTCACACTCACGCTCACGCTCACGCTCGCCCGGCAGCCGGCTCCGCTGCGGCGGGGCGGTAACTTGTGAGCTCCCAAGACGATCCCTTCCCGCAGGCCTCGCCGACGATTTTCTACTCGCCAACCGCGCTCGCTCCTCCTCGGCCG
>NW_022103914.1:752173-753723 GCF_000313985.2 Echinops telfairi
CGGCCGGCTCCTCCGGGGGAGGGGGAGGGGCCGCAGGGGCGAGGCCCCAGCACTCACCAGCTCACGGCAACCGACCCCGGTGCCACTGCTAGGTGAGCTGCTCGGTCGCTCGTCGGCCGGACCTCTTCTGAGCACAACCCCAAAAAGCCGGCCAGCGCCGCCGCGGTGCTCGCCAGGCCTCGCTCGCCGCCGTCGCGCACCGAGCAGCCAGACCCAGATCAGCCGGCGTTCACAGCGCGCCTGCGTGCGGGGGCCTGGCCTCGCGCCTGCGTGCGCCACCCCACCGCTCCTCCGCTGAGGCTGCCGGGAAACGTAGTCTTCCAGTGGTCGGAACCGAGGTCTGAACGGCCCTCCCCTTTAACCTCCACCGGCGTGGAGTATGACACAGTATTCGCAATCGCGGACAAGGGTGTCAGCATCGTGAAGGAGTGACAGAAATGGCACTTCTTTTGCAAAATTTATGTTTACAACTGGTCTTAATAAGCCTTTCCAGGGCAGATGTAGCCTCACTCGCCGCTCTCTATAGCTAGCCTCTGACATGCAAGTACCTAATATATGTTTAATGAATGAGTGATGAAAATGATTGAAGTCCGAGAGAGCATTTAAAAAGTATTAAAAGTGAGTGCCCTCAAATATAAGGCGTTCACATGCCGTATAGTGGCAAGACGCTCCTGTGCATTCTTTATCTAATTCATTCCTATCCCCAATGCATGACAATATATGAATAAGAAATCAATGAAACACACATAATTGTCTCATTAAGCGCTCTCAAATGAAAACTTAGAGCATGAAAAAATATTAGATTTAATAGAAATCCTTTTGAGAACGCAAGTAGAACAGTAGATTCAGAAGAAGAAAGACAAAAGACAAGTTAAAAGAGATCGTGGAATAGGAAGTTACTTAGAAGTACTACCAATCAAATCAATTTAAAACACATGGAAAAGCGAGGGAAATTTGGGGCCTGTTAATAACATAGATGAGGGAATGAGGAGAGGCCCATACTATCTGAATCTTGAACTAGGCATTGTCCTGCATCTCTGCCTGCCATATCAGCTTGCCCACTAATGATGTGTTTACCAGGATCAGACTTGAAGTTTGAGCAAGGGAGTTGGGGAAGTGAAAGGTGCTTATGGGAGAGACTTAGCTCACTCCATGCACAAGAATAAACTCAAGGTGGATCACAGACCTCAAGGTAAAACCCCAAACTATTGGGGTCATCAATGAGGGAATTGGGACAAACCTAAGAAGGTTGGCACAGGGAATACACAGGCTATCAAAAACAGGGAAGGACATAAACACAGAGGCACAAATTGACAAGTGGGATATACTCAAGATAAAACATGTGTACATCAAAAGAATTCGCCAAGAGAGTAATAAGAGAACCCACAGACTGGGAAAACATCTTTACCAATGAGACTTCAGACAAAGGCCTTATTACTAAAATCTACAATACTTACCCATTTATAAACTATCAAGGGCTCATGCGGGAGGGGGGAGCGGGGAGGGAGGGGAAAAATGAGGACCTAATGTCGGGGGTTTAAATGGAGAGA
>NW_022103914.1:754796-760629 GCF_000313985.2 Echinops telfairi
GAAGCATTTCCAGCATGAAGCAGTGAACCAATAGAGAGGTCTCTGGGGCTGGCCTCAATCCCAGCTACCTGAATGCCCTCCCCAGAAGAAAGGGGGTTACTACAGAGGACAGCACTGAAGCTACAGCTCAGGGAGAGGGGTGCATTTGCTCAGAGCACACAAGAGCAAAGTAAGAGGGAAGGAGAGAAAGACAGAGCGGAACACATCCTGACCCACCAAAACCCGAGGATGATATTCCTTCTCAGAGGAGCCAATGCACAAAGAGGACCATAGGGCCCGCCCCACCATGAGACATGATGTCCCTCACTGACCCATAGTGCTACAGGGGACAACTCTGGAGACACAGTGTGGGAATTGTGCCCAATCTGACCCCACCACACTGGAGCAAAACACCAAGGGCGTGCAACAGCGCAGCAAGGGAAGCAAAGCAATGAAGTCCCCAAGTAATCCCCCAAATAGACCAGGGGTAGGGCGTAGCACCTCACCAGATTCAACCGGAAAACACTCCTAAAGGTCAACAAACAGACCTGGAACGATTTATAGGCCCTTTTCTCATTTTTTTGTTGTTTTGTTTTTATGTTCGTTAATGTTTTTGCATGTCTATCTAGAGAAGATAGATGGGATAAACAATCCCAAGGAGAAAACAATGGGACCTACAGTTCCAGAGGGACACAGGAGAGGGGGAGGCAGGGGAAAGAAAGAGGGGAGCCAACAAACCCAGGGACAAGAGAACAATAAGTGATTTAAAATTGATGGCAAGGAGGGCATAGGATGCCTGTGGGGCTTGATCAAATGCAATGTAACCAAGAGGAATTAATGAAAGCCAAATGAGGGTCGAACATGAATGTGGGACAAGAGGAAAGTTAAAGGAAATAGAGGAGAGAACTAGGAGGCAAAGGACATTTATAGAGGTCTAAATATAGGCATGTACATATGTAAATATATTTATGTAACTGCCACATAAACCTTCCTCCAAACTTGTTGCCACATTCTTCATTTAGTTCAGCTTCCCTATAATTTTTTGCTCAGTATACAGACTGAGTAAATGAGAGGATACAACCTTGACACACATCTTTTCTGGTTTTAAACCATACAGTACTCCTTTTGTCTTTTAAAATGACTGCTTCTTGGTCCATGTCTGGGTTCTGCATGAGCACAATTAAATGTTCTGGAATTCCCATTCTTTTCAATGTCATCTATAGTTTGCTATGATCTACACCATTGAACGTCTTTGTGGGGCTGACAGAACCCACGTAAGCATCTTAATGGTGTTCTCTTCTTTAAGCCAAGGTATATCTAATGTAAGCAATTTTATCACTGATTCCTCTTCTGAATCTGGCTTGAATTTCTGTCAGCTCCCTGTTAATGTACAGCTCCAACCATTGTTGAATGATCTTGAACAAAATGTTACTTGTATGTGATATTGATGATCTCATTTGATAATTCTGCAGTGTGAAATATGGATATTTCACCAGGTAGCTGTCTTCCAAATTTCTTAGTGTTTCCAGTGCTTCACCATCTTGTTGAAACATTTCAATTGGTACTCTGTCAATTCCTGAAGCCTTGTTTGTTTGTTTTGTTTTTTGCTAATGCCTTCAGTGCAGATTGAAATACTTCCTTCAGTACCATTGATTCATGATCATATGATACTTCTTGGAACAGTTGATTGCAAACCAATTCTTTTTAGTACTGTGATTCTGTGTGTTCCTTCTATCTTCTTTTGATACTTCCTGCATCTGTCAATATTTTGCCTGTAGACTCCTTCAATATTGAAACTTCAGGCTTTAATTTTTTCTACAATTCTTTTTTATTATTATTAAAAGATCATTTTATTAGGGCTCTTACAACTCTTATAACAATCCATACATCAATTGTATCAAGCATATTTGTACATATGTTGCCATCATTCATTTCTAGACATTTACTTTCTATTGAGCCCTCTTCTCCCCCCTCCATGACCCCTTGATAAATTATAAATTATTATTTTCATATCTTACACCGACCTCTGTCTCCCTTCCCCCATGGTTTCTATTGTTTGTCCCCCTGGAGGGGGTGTGGTTGTGTGTCCATCATCAGGATAAGTTCCCCCTTCCTCTGCTCCTCTCCCTGCCCTTCCCCCTACACTTCTGGTATTGGTATTCCCATTCCTGTTCTTGGATTCCGGGTGTTGCAAGCTCTTATCTTTTATCTGTACCTGTGCACATGCTCCAGTCTAACTCACACTGAAAGGAAGTACTAGGGTAATGATAGTGGGGGTGAGGAAGCCTCAAGGAACCAGAGGAATATTGTGTGTTCATCAATTCTTTCAGGTTAAATTTTTCTAGATCTTTGCACATTTCACTATAATACTTTGTCTTGCTAGACCAGAGGATGTACACTGGTACAGATAGGAACTGGAAACACAGGGAATCCAGGGCGGATGATCCCTTCAGGACCAGTGGTGTGAGTGGTGATACTGGAAGGGTAGAGGGAGAGTGGGTTGGAAAGAGGGAACCGACTATAAGGAACTATATGTGACCCCCTCCCTGGGGTCGGACAACAGAAAAGTGGGTGAAGGAAGACATCGGACAGGGCAAGATATGACAAAATAATAATTTATAAATTATCAAGGGCTCATGAGGGAGAGGGGAGCGGGAAGGGAGGGGAAAATGAGTACCTAATGCCAGGGGCTTAAGTGGAGAGGAAATGTTTTGGGAATGATGAGGGCAATGAATGTACAAATGTGCTTTACACAATTGATGTAGGTATGGATTGTGATAAGAGTTGTATGAGCCCCTAATAAAACGATTTTTAAAAAAAAGAAAATTCCATGGTTTGGGTCAGGGGCACTGTGGTCAGCAAAGTAAAAAAAAAAACAACTTTGTCTTCTCAGATTTGAAATTTTCTATTCAGTTATTTTACTTCATCATTTATTCCATTTGCTTTAGCGACTTTTTTTTAAAAGATCATTTTATTGGGGGCTCTTACAACTCTTGTTACAATCCACACCTCAATTGTATCAGACATATTTGTACATGTATTGCCATCGTTCCTTTCTAGACAGTTACTTTCTAGTGAGCCCTGGGAATCAGTTCCTCTTTTTTCCCCTCCCTCCTTCCCGCCCCCTCCCCCCCCTACACACCCTCATGGCCCCTTAATAGCCTATAGATTGTTACGATTTTCATATCTCACACCAACTGCTGCCTCCCTTCCCCTCTGGTTTCTGTTGTTCTTCCCCCTGGAGGAGTGTGTGTGGTTATGTGCTCTTCATCGCAATCAGTACTCCCTTCCTCCCTCCTCTCTCCACCCCCCCCCCACCATTTTGGTATCAGTATTCCCATTTGTTCCTGGGTGCCGTGCTTCGTGAGCTTAATCTCTTGCCTATATCTATGTACACGTTCCAGCCCAGTCCACAGTGGAAATCAGCACTGGGGTCATGATAGTGGAGTATGAAGAAGCCTCAAGGAACCAGAGGTATATTGCATGATCCATCAATGCTCTATTGCACCCTGATTGACTCATCCCTTCCCTGTGACCCCTCTGTGGGGAGATGTTCCACTGTCTGCAGATGGGCTTTGGGTCTCTGCTCCAAGCCCCCTCACTCTCACAAATGCGTTTTTGTTTGTTTGTTGTTTGTTATGAATCTTCTGATGCTTGGTACCTGATCACGATGACCCCTCAGGATCACACTGGCAGGTGTGCTTCTTCCTTGTGGGCTTGTTGCTTCACTGTTGGATGATCACTTGTTTAACTTCAAGCTTTTAAGACCCCAGATGCTATATTCTTTTAATAGCCAGGCACCATCTGCTGTCTTCACCACATTTGCTTATGTACCCATTTAGTCTTCACTGTTAGTGTGGGGGAGGGGGTGAGCATCACAAAATGCCATTTTGTTAGAATAAACTTTTCTTGTATTGAGGGAGGGTATGAGCTGAGGCCCCAGGCCCATCCGCAGCCTCAGTGTATTGCCTTATAAATATATGTGCATAGGCCAATACCTCTATTTTTATGGATTAATGTATTTACATAAGTACACACCTCTGTTAATATCTCAATCTAAAGCTTTGCTTCCTAGAGCCTTCCTCTGTTTCCTTTTGCCTCTTCCTGCCCCACCATCACGTTCCCCCTTCTTCCATCTCTTAGTACTTCCTCTCAGCTAGATTGGTGTTGCTCTAATATCCACAGGATCTCTACAATCTCCTAGAAGTTGGTTTTAAATTCCCTGGTTGGTCCCGTCTATGGTTTTGTTTGCTCACCACACCCTCCCCACCACCTTCTTCCCCCAAGATCCTCCAAGGTCATTGGTCCGGTTACTTTCTCCCTAAGCTTCCCATGTCTGTCTTATATAAGTAGGCAAACCAACAATGTCCTAGTCCAAACAATAAGAAAACGAAAGGTTGAAAAAAGAAAAGGAGAGATAAATAAATAAATTAAAAATAAGGGGGGAAATAGTTCAGGTCTGCCTGCTGGCCTTTATGAATCTTTCCCTCCTGGTCCTGGGGCAATTGTAGGGGCTGCCCCTCCTAGCCTGAAGTCTATTTTGGGGGCTCTTTAGGGGCTTTGTGGATTGGCTTTGCTCCAATTGCTGATCTGTCGTGCTCCCTTCTTGGTTTGTGCGACTGCAGAAGATTCAGGCCACATGATCTCTCCACCATGAGTCCCATTATTGTCCTCTGTTGCTGAACGCTCCAGTTAGGGGACAACGTAGCTTCGGTCATTGGAGGTCCTGCAGTCCTCTCCGTGTCTTAGCAGCTCCGTGGAGGGACATCATCCTCTGTGCCAATCTGGGGTATAGGTCACCTGTCCCCTTATCTTTTTCTTTCTTGGTTTGCTTCCGTGTGGGCTTGATAAGTCAAACCTTTCCTCCACCTGGAGATTTAGTGTTGTTCTCTGTGGCACATAGTTCTAGGGCAGGGGTCAGATTGGCTCTGGTTGGGGCCGGCCTCGTAGCCCAATCTTTTCATTCTGTCCTCCACGTGATTACGTTGCCCTCCTGAATTGGGGAGCCGTGGTAGTGTCTGTACGCACATTTCCAATTCTGCGAAGACACAGCCAATACTCTCCCCCTGGGTGGGTTGTGCCCTGTTCCCCGCATGCCGTCATCTCAGTTTCACGCCCCCTCTTTTCTCCCTCCTCCTTCCCCCCTTTCCCCTTCTTTATGTTGGATTCACACGTACCGCCTTGGGTTTGATCTGACCTCCACCCGACTGCCTGTGCCTCCACCTGTATATTGTGAGATAAGTGTGTTTTCTTCTATACCTGCTGTGCTGATTAGACTTACCGCAAGGGACTCATGTTGTACTTGTCCTTTTGTGATTGGCTGACCTCACTTAGCATAATTTCCTCCAACTCTTCTCATGAAACGACGTATTTCATTTGATCGTCTGTGCTTTATAGTGCTGCACAGTACTCCATCGTATGTGCCGGAGTTCTTTTTTTTAAAAAATAAATCATTTTATTGGGGGCTCTTACAGCTCTTATCACAATCCATACATCCACTGTATATTTTACATAGGTTGCCATCATCCTTTCAAAATATTTTCTTTCTACTTGAGCCCTTGGTATCAACTCCTCTTCTTTTTTTAATGCCAAAACCATATGTATGTATGTATGTATGTATGTATGTATGTATGTATGTATGACATTTAACTAATAGAAATCTCAACATCCTTTTATTCTTTCACTATATTTTAAAAAATCATTTTATTGGGGGCTCGTACAACTCTTATCACAATCCATACATCCATCCACTGTGTCAAGTATATTTGTACATTTGTTGCCATCTTCATTTTCAAAACATTTTCTTTCTACTTGAGCCCTTGGTATCAGCTTCTCATTTTTCCCCTCCCTCCCC
>NW_022103914.1:761663-773877 GCF_000313985.2 Echinops telfairi
GTCCCCCCAGAACCATCAATCCCGTTGTTTTCTCCTCCAGATTGTTTATCTTGCCTATCTTATCTAGATAGACATGGAGAGACAATAATATTGTGCCAGAGTTTACTAATCCACTCATCTATCAATGGAAATTTAGGTTGTTTTGAACTGTTTGTGATTGTGAATTGTGCTGCAATAAACATTAGGGCACAGGCGACTGGTCGTGTTTTATTTCGGACTTCTTCTGGGTATATGCCCAATAGAAGGATAGCTGGGTCATAAGGTAGATCGATTTCCTTTTTCTTTAAATATTGAAAGATCGCTTTCCACAGTGCCTGTACATAGCTACACAACCACCAGCAGTGGAGGAAGGTTCCTATTTTGCCACATCCCCTTCAACATTTATTGCTCTCTGGTTTTCTGATTTGGACTAACTTCAAGGGTGTTAGATGGTATCTCATGGTTGTTTTAATTTGCATTTCTCTTATGGCTAATGATCAGGAGCACTTTCTAGTGTTTATTGGCCATGCAGGTCTCCTCCCTAGTGAAATTTCTTTTCAGTTCTTTTGCCCTCTTCCTCTTTTTGCAGGCCAGGAGGGTGTTGTAGATTTTAGTAATAAGCCCTTTGTCTGATGTGTCATTGCTAAAAATCCTCTCCCAGTCTGTGGTTTGCCTTATTACCCTCTTGGTGAAGTCTTTCCATGTGCACAGATGCTTTATTCTCATTAAATCCCATTTGTCGATTTCCAGTTTACCTTCCCTATTGTGGTGAGCCTATGTATTCTCTGGGCCAATGACTTTAGGTTAGAATCGATTCTTTTGTTGTTGGTCCTGATGGTTTGGGGTTTTACTTCTAGGTCTGCGATCCACCTTGAGTTTGTTCTTGTGCATGGGGCCTGGTAAAGGTCTTGTTTCATTTTTCTACATGTGGATACCCATTGTTTCCTGCACCACTTGTTAAAGAGGTGCTTTAGCTATTTTATGATCAAGAGCAAGTTTCAGAATCTCTTCTGACATCCATTTTGATCTTTCTGCCTTTTTTTTTTTTAATGCCCCTTACTTTCTTGATGTATGATGTTCTTGATGTCATCCCACAGCTCATTGGGTCTTCTGTCATTAGTGTTCAATGCGTCAAATCAGTTTGTGTTAGTCTGGGTAGACTAGAGAAACAAATTCATAGACACTCATATGTATATAAGAAAGAGCTTTATATACAAGAGCAATTGAATATTGAGAAAACGTCCCAAACCCAGTCCAGTCCAAGCCCTTACATCCGATATTAGCCCATATATCTGATACCAATCCTTAAAGTTCTCTTCAGACTCATGAAACACATGCAATGACCCCAAATGCAGGACAATCACAGGCCAATGTGTAGAAAGTCTTTGGTTCCAGTGGCATTATTAGCATCTCAGCACTGGCAGGGGTCTCCACGTGGCTTCTCGTGTTCTGGGTTCAGGGTTCTGGCTGCATCAGGCTTGGTCCATATGGCTTCTCCTCAGGAATGTCTCACAGAAAGTGAGCAGAAAGAGAGAGGTGTCTCCCGTCTCCAAGGAGTAAAATACAGCAGTTCCCAGGAATCTCAAGAGAAGGCCATGCCCACACAGAGGTCTCATTGACTATCTCCAGATTGACAGGCTAGACTCCACCCCTACACTCTTAATCCTCAAATTGACACCAGATTATGTAACTAGCACATTGTTCTTGAGATGCTCTCGAAATTCAGGTAAGATATACTCAAGGTCATATTTTGGCTTTCATGGTGTCTTTTTGTTTTCTTCAGCTTCAACCTGAGCAATTGATGGTCTGTTCCACGGTTCAGCTCTGGCCTTGTTTTAGCTGTTGATATTGAGCTTCTCCATGGTTTCATCCCACAGATGTAGTCCATTTGATTTCTGTGTATTCCACATGGAGAAGTACATATGCAAAATTGCTTTTTATGTTGTTGAAAAAAGGTATTTGCAATGAAGAGTCTGTTTTACAAAATTGTATTATGTAATATCCAGCATCGTTTCTATCACCAAGGCCGTATTTTCCAACTACTACACCTTCCTATGTTTCCGATTTTCACATTCCAATGGCAAATAATTGTCAATACATCTGATTGTATGTCTGAACAATTTCAAACTAAAGAAATTGGCAGAATTCTTGTCTAACACAATCTTTATCTCCAGCTTTAGTGTTTGGTGTGTAAATTTGAATAATAGTTATATTAACTGGATTTCCTTGTATGTGAATAGGTGTTATCCTGTCACCGACAGCATTATATGTCTATATAGATTTTGACGTGTTTTTTTTAAACTTGTCATTCCTGACTTAGTAAACCATGTTTGTTTGATTCAAAATGACCAATACATAGCAGCCCATTTCAGCTCACTAAAGTCTAGGATGTCAATCTTTATGTGTTCCATTTCATTTTTGATGAGTTCCAATTTTCATACTGTCATACTAGATTCATACTTCGTGCATTCCAAATTCCAATTATTAATAAATGTTTGCAGTGGTTTCCTTAAATACGGTAGCTATTGTTTACAGAAGCACTAACAAACGTGAAATAATATAATAAGGGAAGAAGTGAGATAACTGATGGCAGTAACTGAGGGAATTGCAATAGATGAGTTGAAACAAAGTGAGTATGTAGCTTTAATGTAAAATTGATCAGCTTTGGAAAACTCGACCATTCACAATAAAAAATTATATATATGTGTATATAATTAATCAATACTTGGTTAATGTTTTTCTGTCCACTAATACAGCAATTTATTTTAATTTTTTAACTCCACTACATATTTTAATTTTGTAAGCTGTATTATTGTATATTCTTATAGTGCACAAATATGAGACTTTTTAAAAGGACAATGTATATACATTGAGATCAATCAAATAGACAGTATTCACATTAAAGGAATCTTAGTGGCAAAGTGGGTTATGTTTTTGGAGTAAAAGATGTCTGAATTATCTTGATTTGTGATTATGATTTCATGATGCATACTTATGCTACACTTAAAAAATTGTAAATTTTAGGTACATATAGTATACTGTTCAACTATCTGTCACTAAGGCTGTTTTTTTTAAATGTCATAGTTAGCCCACTGACTTATATATATAAATCTGATCATAAAAATTGGCAGTAAGAAGAAATGCATATTTTAATGTCTTTTCTGCACAAAAGTTTAAAAGATCTGCTACTTTAATCAATTCTAGAGAGTCCTACAAGGAGCCCTGGTGGTATAGCGGTCACATGGTGGGCTGCTAACCTCACAGGCAGCTATTTGAAATCCCCAACTGCTCTATGGGAAAAAGCAAGGCTTTCTGCATAGATAGTTACAGTCTTGCAAGCCCACAGGTGCAGTTCGACCCTGTCCTCTAAGGTCGCTGTGAGACAGAATTGACTCCACGGTAGTGAGTCTGACTTTGAGTTTGGTTGGTGGCATAGTAGGTCAGCTGCTCAGTGGGAGAAAGATGAGGCTGTCTGCTCCTGTGAAGATTACAGCCTCAGAAAGCCTAGGGAGTATTTTCAGTTTGCTCTGTAGGGTTGCTCTGAGTCAGAAATAACTGGATTCAATTGGATGCGTAGGACTTACATTAAATAAAATATAATAATGGCTTGTTTCTTTGTCCCTTCATATTTCTGCTATTTTCTGTTTCCTTCTCATTAATACTTCTCTGCACTACCTAGCACCTTTAGGGTCTCTTTATTTTCTTCTGTGTAGTGGTAAAAGCAGATACACTTCGACAGAACATTGATTTTGTCTTGCAGCTCTGCTCGTGAAATTGCAATGTTGAACTGATCCCTAGGATCAGTGCAGTGTACTGACCTCAAGCTCGGGGCTTGAACATAGAATACTCAGGATTTTGCTTATTAGCGAAGCTGGTCTTCTAACTTGAAGTACATAATAAATGTCCAGCTCTCCAAAAGGGCTATTCATTTTGCATCTTCAAGCCAGCTTTGGTAAATCAGCTTTTTTCTGTCAACAGGGCCCGTTGAATCTATAAAATAGTCATGCAGGTTCTCCAAGTCTAAAATGCTCATAATTTTTCAACACTTTAGAATGCAGTGGATGTCATCCTAATTCACACCTCTCTTCCCTAAGGAAAACGGTATTAAAGCAGGAGTGATTGGAATCTGTGACCATAAAATTGGGGTCCAAATGAGTGTTACCATTTTAAAATTCTGAAGCCATCTTAATTACAAAAAGCCATAGTCTTTTGTTCTCTGTACGAGTTGTGGTTGAGGTCCATGCAGCCCACTGAACAGCTCCAACTGCAGTCAGTTCACCCCTGTTCCAGTCCAGGGGTCAGCAAACTTTTGAGATGGAAGAGTCAATCCTGTCTCTCACAGCAACTTAAAGTTTATCTGAGAGCCATAATCATTTACTTACAAATAAACAAAATCACCATTATCTGAATAGTATCCTGTACATTTTTCCAATTTTACTTCAGAGTCACAAGTATGTACCAGAAGAGCCGCCTATGGTTTTTGAGCCACAGTTTGCATGCCTGGGCCATGTTCATAAAACAACCTTATCACGTTCAAAAGACTCTGCATTAAGCTTAACACATTTGTCAAATCTGTGGTTCCATTCTTAGAAACAATTTTCAAACTCATCCATTTGGATGGCTGACAGCACTTTGTTTTTTTCTTCACCTTTTCTATATCCTCAAATCACTGTCTTTTTATGTCTCTCTGCATTTGTGGAAACAAAAAGAAGTCACACGGAGCGAGGTCAGGTGAGTAAGGTACATGGGGCAAGAGAGGCATGCTGTTTTTTTTACCAAAAACTTGCTCACTGAGATGGCTGTGTGAGCAGGTTCATTGTTGTCCTGGAAAAACCAGTCCCCTGTCTGCCACAAATCAGGCCTTTTTGTCATATACTGTTACACAATCTTTTCAGAACTTCTAAATAGAGAGCTTGATTAACAGTCCGAGCTGTTGGAACGAACTCCAAATGCACAACATGTCAACATTTCCATCCGTTTGGGAAGTTGACGAATGTCCAGAATGAGGTTTGTCATCAATCGACATTTCACTTTTTTTGAAACAAGAAAACAACTCATACAGTTGAGCTTTTCCTATAGTATTGTCCTTGTAAGCTGTGTTCAACATCACAACAGTTTCTGCGACATTTTTTCTGAGCAGGGAAAAAAATTTCACAGGCGCACACTTTTCTCTTAAATTGGTTATCACAAAAAATGAGGTTGAAGTCAAACTGCTTTCATGAAAAAATTCACTGTGACCAGAGAACCTTCCCAGGCAATGCCACTGGGTGCACTAACTCAGAGCAAGTTGCTTGATGCTCACTTAGTGGGAAAAATGCATACTATAAAAGCTCCACCCAGTGGAACTTTTTTCCATTTTTTTTTGCAGGGGTCCCTTGTATTCTTTCTCAGCTTATCCTCCATCTAGGCCTACACACTTCTTAAAGCAGTTTTCATTTCTCTAGCCTTTCCCTGAAGGGTCCTGAGCTCATTTTAGACCATGTCAAATGCAGTTTGGATGTTCTTGAGGGACGCAGTTTGGGGAACAAAGAGAAGTTCAAAGGACCACAGTCAGGGCTGCAGTGTGGCTGGAGTTAGGCTCCTCAACGAAGTTCTTGTAGGAGAGCCCTTGTGCCCCTGAAAGAATGGGAAAACAAACAAAAAAGTGTACAACTTTCCCGGCTTTTTCCCCACGAATGCAGTTTTCTATTTCCTTTAAACTTTTTATTAATAAGCCACATGATCATCCTGTGTCCTTTTAGAAAATCTATCAAGAGTACTCCTTGGGAATCCCCAAAAGCAGTTGCCATCACCATCTTAGTTGACCTCTTTGCCTTGGATCTAACTGATCCACCAGATTCCCCAGGAAACCACTGTTTTGAGTGGGCATTATTTATGTATTTATTATTTATTTATGAAGGCTAAGGCAAGTGTATTGTTGAGGAAACTTGTCTGTATCCATCCACTGATCACAGAGACGTGCTTAAACACATTTTGTTTAGAATAAACCCATGTACGTATGAGCTGGGATCCGAGTAGCAATACTTTTGCATTTACCCTCACATTGTGTGCACACGTCTAAGGAGACAGCCTCTTTCCATTTCTATGAAGTCAAACATCTCACTACCTTTTCACACGAGGAAACGAAGGAAGCGCAAGGTTGCTCCTTGGGAGAAAGGTGAGGCTAACTGCTCCCCCAGAGATTCACAGCCTCGGAACCCGACAGAGGATCACTATGAGCTGGAATCAAGGGCAGCAGGTTCATTTTGGGAGGGCGTTTAAAGAGCCGTGGTGGGGCAGTGCGTTAAGCTTTGGCCTGCTAACTGAAAAGTTTGAGCCACCAGCCCTCCTTGGGAGAAAGGTGAGGCTAAAGATGAGTAGTTTCTGGAGTCATTGTACGGTTACAATGAGTCAGAATGGATGGCATGGGGTTTGGTTTGGTTTGGTGTGACCAAAACTTTCATTCTGAAAGCTTTCATATCACAAGTAGACAAAGCACACCCCTCTTTTAGCAATGTTGTATACAAAATGTTTTGTTTGCAAAACATTTGCTGTTGTTTTATTAGTTGTCATGAAGTTGGTCACGGCGACCCCATGTGTGGTCAGTAGAGCAGTCCGATGGGGTTTCCTGGCCATGCCCTTCCAGAAGCACAGCCCTAGGCCCAGCATTCAAGGCACCACTAGGTGGGTATGACTCATGAACCTTTCTGCTCATAGTGGAGAACGGATGTAGTTTCTCCACCACCCGGGAACTCCTTTTCTGCACCACGCTCAATTCCAAATTATTTTCTATGTATCATGATGTATGCTCTGTTGAGGTTATTTACCTGCGCTAATTCCGTTGTCTACTACTATTAGCATGACACATTTGTTTAGCTTTCATTTTAGGTAATATAGACTGATGCTATTACTATCGTTGTTCTTTCTTTTATTGTTTGAACTCATAAACTATGATCCTAATAGTCACAATGTTAAAAATTCAAAAGATACAAAGCATAACAACCCCCAGGCAGAACCAAATATGGCCTTCTAATGCTTGTGATTGCAACACACTGAAGTTGTACTCTGTAGAGTGTTGCAACAATGGATGATCTATTACTGTGAATTGCAATCCATGGTTGCAAGCATCAATGGTCAGGGGAAAAACAACAGGGACTACAAAATGTCACATCCATTTAACACTAAAAGCAGTATTGCACTCAGCCTCTCTCACAGAAGCTGTCAAAAGGGGGTTGTACTCTTCCCTGAAACGTCCTCCCCGACTGCAGAAAGACCAGACATTGTGTACCTTACAATTCCCCAGACATAGGACTTCCAGTGCTGGAACCGGAACAGTTAGTCATCCCTTTCCGGATCCCTTTTACCTGGCCAGTAACATCCATCCTTCATGTGTCCTGAGTGTTGACTGGTAAATTCCAGCTACCCCGTTTTTCCCTCAAGAATTGTCCTAAGCCTAACAGGACCCACCTTGCTAGAGAGGTGCTCCTGAGCTCTCTCAGGAGGGCAGTTGTGGGCCAACAACTGGCACCAGGGTTCAGAAGACCAACCCCTTGCCACAGGGTGTCACTTACTCTGATGGCCTGGTGTGTGCGCTTGAGCTTTCCTTTGGGATGCAATTCTGGTCTTCAACTGAAATCACACTCCCGTCTAATGTCCTCTCACTCCCAGCCCCTATCCGGTCTCCCTTATTCTCATTTTCCTAAGCTCACTCCTCCAATAACTCACTTAAACAAGAATCCCCATCTCAGACTCTGCTTCTAGGGTGCCCAACTTAAGGTAAGATTCAAATGTATTGCTTTCTAGTCCTTAACCTGGGCACAAGTACATTGCTGGTCTATTGTTTTCCCAGCTGTGTGCAATTTCCCTGCTACCATTCATCTACATATGAAGAAAAAAGAAAAAAATATATGCATCTCATGTGTCTTTATATGTATGCGATATCTATAAATATATGGGCATATGAGATGTGTATAAATATTTTTATTTTTTAAGCAGGACTCAAAATTGAGAAAAACATGCATAAAAAAGTGTTGTTGCTGAGTCAGTTCTCACTTCTAGTGACCCTCTAGGCCGGAGTAGAAATGCCTCGCCGGGTTTCCCAAGCTGTAACCTTTATGAGAGCAGGTTGCCACGTCTTCCTTCTCCAGACTGGCAGGGGAGTTTGAACTGCCAACGTTTGGGTTAGCAGCCTGAGCACTGGGAAAATAGAGCTCTTGTGTGCATGCAGTCGTACGATGCTCACAAAATCAAAAGATCCAGTAAGCCAAAAAGTCAAGCCTCCAGTGGCAGTTTTGACTTGGACATGGAAGCAGCATAAGAAAAAAAATGTCTTCTTGGCCATATTAATTCTAACTTTAAAATGATATTTAATTTGTAATTATGAAATATTTGCTAGAAAAAGTTTCATTTCATCCAGACTAGTCTTCCCATCACAAGAGAAACTTTCATAACATCCACAAAGTCCGCTTTACCATGTAAGGTAACATACTGCAGATTCCAGAGACTCGAGCATGGGCAGCTTTGTTAGGGGAGCGCAGGGGGTGCACACAAATACTCTGCCTCCCCTAAATATTCCGCTGTGCATCCAAGGCTCTTCCCTTTGTAGGTAGTTGGGTTTTCCTTTCGGTCTGCTTGTCAGACGGTCTCTTTGGTGGTCTTCCATTTCACTATGATGTTCCTCGGTAAGGTTTTCTTTCTATTGTTCCTCAGAGCATTATTTCACCCCATTCTCTTCTGAAATTGTGAAACTGTCATATGTCTTCTCACTTCTGGTTTTATGTTGCCTCAAAGGTCTCGTGTGTATAATACGGATGGCCTAGCCCTCAGCTCCAAGCTCCATCAATCCCTGCATCCTGACAGCCACCCTTAGGTCACTCTTGGGGTGGTCTGTGGCACAGTTCTTTGGAAGAGACCCAAGGAGAGGCCCTGGGAGTCAATTCATTGCCGCTTGGACAGAAATTTTGGTGGTCCCAGGTACTTAGTAGTTGGTTTAGCAGTGAGAAGTCCACATGGCTATGTTCTCTTCTGGCCTCTGTAAGGTGGACACCTCACCTTACAGTGCTGGAGGTGGGCCAGAGCTGAGTCTTCTCAAACCAGGGTCTCTACTGACTATGCCCAAGGACAACATCATATAAGACAATAAGTGGGCTACTTTCAAGGGTGGAGAAAGATTGTTTCAAATAAGAAAAGGAGGAGGAAGAAATGTTTTGATTAAGGAGTTGAAAATGTAAGACCCAGGGAAATTTGGATGTATAAGCAAATATGGATTTAAAAATAAGCACGGTATGTGTGGTGGCTTCTACATCTCAGATTGAAATCTGCAGTCAAACCTGAGCACAGTCATCGTGAACTGAACCATCACAGGAGATACTTTCTCTCTAAAGAACTCTTCCAAATCTGGTCCTGATTGGCTGCATCCCTGATTCACCCACACATAATTTGCAAGTCTCAACTTACATTTCACTTTCTTTAGGCTTTCCCCCCACCTCCTGACTAATGGAGTCCTCTCTCCCATTGGCTCTACCCAGTCACACTTAGGTAGGCTAACATCCTTTAAGAGGACAATTGTCCTGGCCAGCATCATACTCTCAGCATCCCGTGACTCAACCACAGCTGGTGGTCAATCAGGGATTAGTCAATTAGCCATTTGGCTTCACGATCTTGTATGGCTTCACCGTATCAGAAAGAACTTTAACAGAGTATCAAACAATTCATTTTACACAACATTTTTAAGTGCCCATTACTCAGACAAAGGTGATCTATTTTTTTATTATTGTCAAATATAATATATAACATTTGACAATCAGCAATTTTCAGGTACACAATTTTAGTGTTATCAATTACTTACATTAATCACACTGTCCAACCATCACCTATAATCCTTGATTTATTTTGCTAAATACTTTATAAGATTCTCTAGAAAATCTAAAATCATCTTGTTGGCTAACATGTTGAAAAATAAAAGGCTTGGATTACATATTAGAAAAAAATCTTCCTTACATAAAAAATTTACTATATATGTATATTGCTCATATATGTCTTATATCTATCTGTCTATCTATCATCTATCTATCTCTTACCTGTATAAAAAAATGGTCTTGAGAGTGCTTTAGTTGGTACCTACCCACTCCAATGATGAAGGCACTAAGATGCCAGTATGTAGCGAGACTTCAACAACCCAATTAGTCTGTACCGATAACACAAAGTTATACAAATTCCAACCACCCATTGAATCACTGGTGGTTGGTTAATCCTCTGACTAGTCTCCCCAAAGCTAAGCCATGACAGTTGTTAAGCTGATCGGCAAGTTAAAAGACAGAGCTGCCTATTGGAAGAATCCAGTTTGAGAATGAGGGAACCATCTGCCCGAAAGAGTAATTCTGTGACTGTCCTTGATCCTGGGTGCAAATCCACAGATATTGGGGCACAGCTTGTGTGCCATTAAAAATAACAAATGTTTCTGGGCTGGCAACATTGTCAACCACACTGTCGTGGCCATCTGTGCCGCCAGGACTCAATGGTGGAGGCACGATATGTAACTGGCCACCCTGGCAAAAGGACCCTGTAAGCACCTCAGCCTCAAACACGTAGATCAGCTTATCGGTGGCAGTGGTTTTCTTGATCTGGTCTGCTAGTGTTCTGAGGTTCTTGGTGAAGTAGATGCCAGCTCCATATTTGGGGTCTGGTAAAAGAAAACAAAGATTTCATTCCCTGGCAGATCATATTGCCCACTAGGAGACTAAATGTGTATTTTCTCTCTAATTCCCCAAACAATCACCTCCTCCTGGTTTTAAGTGCCTGTGCTTGTAGGAAAGATGTTCTCTTGAGACAAATTATCATCGATTGTCACCAATACATTCATAGCTTCACCATTAGCGTTTACAGAGCAATGTCTGTTTTCCAAAGCACTTTCATCTCAACGATCTTCAGTGGATCTGTGATGTGGGTAGAATCACAGGTAACAGCACTCTGCTCCGTAGAGATTGTGACTCAAGCCAACAGCGCCATCACCTGAGCAGCTGGCAAAGAGAGCGTGATTGAGGGACGTTCTTTTTCTCATAAGGCAATGCCTGGCTTCCACTGCTCCAGACAGGGGCATGGCTAGAACCCCTGAAAAGAGGAGTGATGCAACTAGTGTGTAATAGGAGACGGCAGGGCGCCCGCCACTCTTATGGGCAGCGAATCATGAAAATGTGTAAAACAAAGGGTCTGCTAAGCATCTAAAAGTAGAGTCAGGGTTCCTGCCACAGTGGTGAGGAAGAGAGACTCTGGGTCTGAGGAACACCCGTGTTGTGCTCACCACACTGGTAGTCTTTCTTGTGGGGCAGGAGTAAGCCACCTGTCCACACCATGGCCTAAGGGGATACCCCACAAAGAATCTTCATATGCTTTTTATCTAGCTCAGGGTGTTCCCAGAGTGGGTTATCATATTCCATATCATATTCTACACTGGCCCCCAGGGGAGCTGGAACAATCAAGGAAGGCTGCAAGGGCACAGACAAGCATTAGCCTTTTCAATTTTCTGTTAAGGCGGTGGTCTGCCAATTAAGTTTGGGAAGTTATGTTCTATATCTGGGGTCGGCAAGCGGCGGCTCCTGAGCCATAAGCTGCACTTTCAGTAGGTCCAGGTGGCTCTGAAGTAAAATTGAAAAATGCCCTCCCCCAGAAGAATTTACTTGAGAGGACGGCACTGAAGCTGCAGCTAGGGGGGGAGGAGCATATCTGATCAGCGCAAATGGGAGCAAATGAAGGGGGAGGAAGAGAGAGTGGAGCACATCCTGGCCCACCAGGCCTGGAGGATGATATCCCCGCTCTGAACAGGCAATGCACAGAGTGGACCATATGGCTGATCCCACCACGAGACACACTGTCCCTTGATAGCCCAGGGCCCTAAGGGGGACGACACTGGAGACTCAGTGTCGGGACTGGCCCAGACTGACCCTGTGACACCGAGGCAAACCACTAAAAGCATGTGGCAGAGCAACTGAGGGAGTACAAAGGACAGAGTCTGGGGCCAGAGCATGGTACTCCATCGGACCTGACTGAAGGACATGCCTAGAGATCAAAAATCAGACCTTGATCTATTTACAGGTTTTCTTTCTTTCTAAAATTTTTTTCTTTTAATTAATTTATTCTTCTATGGGTAATTGGCTTTCTTTTTTGATGTCATCGCTGTGTTCTAACTCATCGCCTATCTTGCTATGGCTTGATTTGTGGTGCATATTAGTATCTCTACAGATCTATCTAGATAAGATAG